>NW_017306225.1:0-248637 GCF_001642055.1 Alternaria alternata | reverse complement strand
ACCTGCTCTAAAGCGCCTGTAATCCTGCGCTGCTTAACTAGGATTAAGCTTAAGAAGTCTGCACTAGTCTTAGGAATCTAGGTAGGAACTCCTATTAGAGTACCTGTATAGGCAGCGGTATAGCGGCGGGTTGCAAGCTTAAGATTAAATTAGCGCTAGCAACGCGCAAGCTTAGCGCTAGCACTTAGCATAGTAGCACTAATTCTAGAATTATTAGAATTTAATACAGTAGTGTTATACTTAACCTAAAGGCGATATAGCTAGTTAAGCTTGCTAACTATATCTCTAGGAACTTACAAAAATGTTAGTAAAAGTTTAAATATCTAGAAAAACTAAGAGGAAAGTTACTAAGAAGCAACTGCTACAATTGCTCTTAATATAATAGCTACAGCGCTTCTGTTTAGGCTTCTTGCAAAGCTTTTTGCTAGTAGCTACGTTTTATGCGCAGCGCAGGCAAGTTAGCGTAGTAGCTACCTCTAACACGCGCTTGTTGCGCTTGCTCTACTTGTAAGGATTAGCCTTCTTAAGGATAGTTTTTAAAATGTACTTAGAAAGGAGATAGAAGACTATCTTAAAGTGCAAGTAGTGTGTAATAAGTGTGCGTTATATTATTATATAGTATGCAATGCGAAGGTGTTAAGCGTGTAAGGGACATAGAGGACAACAGCAATATATTACAATAACAACTGTTTGCTATTACTACAAGCGAGCGAAAAATTTTCCGCCTTTACCTTAATAATATAAAAATTTTTTATTATAATAAGGTAATAGTATTATAATAAAGCAACAGTCTTTATAACTCTTTCTGTTATATCTTGTTACTATAAGGTAAGTTGTAAGTATTATACAAGCTATATAAGAACAACGCAGAGGAGTCGCAAGCGCAATAGATCTAGGGCGTATAGTAGAGGACACTCTTTTCCTACTCTTAAAATAACAGGAGAGGTTTTTATTAAAGCCGCTGCTGTTGAGGACGCTAGACTAGAGAAGGAGGTTCTGTAATAAGGGCTTAAGACACACGTCTCTTAAAGGAATAGAGTACGCGCTAAACCTGCTTATAAGGCGCGCCTCGCTCTGTAGAGCAAGGTAAGAATTATTCTCTTTATAACCTACACCTGTAGTCTAAATACACAAGCTATCTCCCACTATCTTTAGTAACGTGAAGCAAGCACTATTGCCTACAGTTACGCCTTACAGGTAGAGAGCCTAATCTGCTACTACATTAACTACATTACAAAGCTTAAGTTTCTCCTAGCGTTTAAGACAGCGTTTAATTAATTGTTTACGCTAGCTAATATCTGCTTAGCTTTCTGCAGCGCAGGCCTTGTTTCTTTCTAGCTAGACGCTGTCCTTTTAAAGCTAGACGTGCAGCTCCGTACGCCTACTCTAGCTGCTCTACTAGAGGCTCCTTAGGAAGCTTGTACGCTAAGCAACATACGCGAGCTTAAAGCTTAATTAACATTAATACGTAAGCGCGTGCGACAGCATAAGAGCTTATTACTAGCTTTAATTATTTAGGTAATTAACTAGCTTAAGAAGAGCGCTAAGGTAATAATACTCTTAGCTAAGCTAATGCGCGATTAGATTGCTAGCCTTAAGAAGGCTAATAAGGCAGCGTTAGCGCGTAAACAGCGTAAAAAAAAAGCGTATACAACAGCAAGAAGTCTTAATAAAGGGAGCTAGCGAGGATATACTCGCTTAACGTAAGGCTAATTAGCAGATTACTCGTAAGCAGCGTTAAGAAGGAGAGCGATTAGGCGTAAGCCGCTAGGCTCTCGCGCGCTGTAAGAAGTGCAGAGAGACTAGACATAACTCTTGTACGTGCAAGAAAGATACCTTAGATACTGCTTAATCTGCTCTATTAATATCTATATATTATCTTGTAAGGTGGTTAAGATATACGCGTGTAGAGGTGCGCAAAGTTAGTGGGGTGCGTCACTCGCTTGTACGCGTCACTCGCTTGTAAAACATGTTATGCAATATCGCATGAACTTGAGACCATATTTGGAAAAACCTTACACGCAGCATCAGCGCCTTTGTTAGTGATATATGAGCACGCTAGACCTGATGGATGCGAACAATCGATATTGCATGTTATAAGATATCAGGCAAACCTAGGATACAGAGACACCTGGAAGATTTTGGTCTTCTTCGCCGAGCGGGTAGTCTAGCCTAGTCGGGCCGGACTAGTGGAGTGAACCCATGACAAAGTGAACGCGACCAGACCTGTAACACTAGATAGTTACAAGACCATGTAGATGCTTGGTTCGTATGGGTTTGAAAACAGCTTTTACCTTCTATTCAGCGCGAAAATAGATCATATCACAGAACTCAACGATAACACCCTCTAACCAAACGGATCGAAAGTGCTCGGATCGTAATCCTTCCCCTCTTGCCACATCTCGACTACAACCTTGTCCTTCCATATGCCATCCGACCTTCTCTTCTCCCATTTTCGGGATACGGTATAGTGCCATATCTTTGTACTTCCACCCGCTGCGACGAAGGCCACTTCGATTCGCTGAATCGCGCTTTCCCGACCAAAGTCATGCCATAAGCGCAGCATTAAGTTATGGGCAACCTTCTCTTTGATCTGAGGTGAACCCACTGACCATGAATTCGGGTATGAAATCAGCTGGTATGTGTCTACATCCAGATAAAATGTGAGGTGAAGCTGTTCGAGGTTGCGAAACGAAGTCAGCGCTGAGTGGACAGATCGATGAGTCGCGGCGCTCGGCGGTGTCCATGGCGAAAACGACAGAGCCGAGGGTTTGAGCGAAGAAACACCATGCTTCTGCGAGCTAGAGATGGTGAGGAGCTTCTTCAAACGTGCAACGACCGATGTCTTGCCCGTAGCCTGATCGTCCGGCCATACGCTTGACCCCTTCGTTCCCTCTTTTCTCTGCACTTTCATTGGCAATCGTAATATCTTTATCCCTCGAGCTGTCTCCGCTAGATTGTGAAAGTGCTCGGGTTCCCACGCTACACTCCTTGCATATTTTGCTTCCAAACTACGCAGGCTCTGTCCATGCTTGGCTAGAAGTGTAGGTCGCACCATTTGCATGTCGTCGTCATCATCACAATACGTCTTCACATTTCTCAGTGCATCGATTGAATTGAGAAAACGCTCAAGAACTTTCATGTCCCTGTTCGAGTTCCAATAAGCCCTCGCAGCGCCGTAACCCTCCCAGAAGCCGAAGCCGAGTGTCTTGAGCTGTGACACACGTCCTGTCAATGCTTGTAGAAGGGCTGTAGGGGTACCGTGACCGAGATCTAAGGTATGTAGCCGACCCCAATCCATGCAACGTGACCACATCTGACAGTTCTCTGCAGTTGGAAAGTAGTTCTGATGCTCTGGATCTAAGGTCAACTCCTCGAGTGCCGGGAACATATCACCGTCCCGAAACGGAAGATTGAGCGGGCTTTCTTTGTAGTTGTCATTCATGTGCCAGGAAGTGTGCCAGGAAAGGTCGCCGACTTGCAAACGCAGAGTCTTCAAGTTGCGGACTTGGAGTAGGCACTGTTTCAGCTCGGACATCTCCGAAGGACAAACGTCGCATGGTCGTTTTGCAAGAGCAGTAAAGTCCAGGGTGTCCAGATGTGAAGACGACAGAATAGCCTTGTCCATTGCATGAGGTCCACGATCGTTGTTGATGTAGGTAAGTCGCATATTAGGGCGATCTACCAACAGTGCCTGCAATGAAGGCGGGAAGGGGTTCGGAGTCTCCCATCTGTGATGTGTCAGCTTTCTGGAACCGTGGTGCGGATGCGTGGGATTTACGATAGTCTCTGTAGCTGCACCAAATGACTCCAGCAGTCTACCAGTAACGTTACGAGCTTTTCGCAAATCTCAGGATCATATCGGACGGGTCTGACTCGAATGCATCTTATTTTTTCGCCGGTCGCCTTACCTGACATTCGCGTTCCCTGTAGGATTGTTGTTTCAACGTCGTTCACACCTGCAAGCGTAATCTCGCGAAATAGAAACTCCTCAGAAGAACTTCTGCTTGCGCGGCACACAACTCGAAGCGCGTGGAACGCCGCATAATCGTCGTGAAAGAGTTGAGCAAAGATACCGGAAAGAACACTTTGCGGCAGGGCGACGAATTGAGAAGACATTGTCAACGATGCGCGCACGTTTCGCACAGGTAGAGATAATTGCTATTGCGGCTGAAAGCAGCGTGTCTGTGTTCGAGACGGCGGACTGTATATATGTGAAAGTGCAGCCTAGGTGGATATTACCCCGGTTCTACACAGCCCGCAAGCCACCCGTTCGGATAAAATAGATTACACGACTTAGCGCCCACCAACTAGCGCCGCCTCTTGCCAGGGTTCGCTGTTCCAACTACGCCGACCCATCGCTGCAGTATCGAGGGATGACAGCATACTGTTCATCGCGTTAGTAGACTCCTGCTGAAGGTTGCATGTGACTCACTTCATCGCTCCAGAGAGAGTAATGTTTGCTCCACTTGGTTTTGAAGACTGTTGGCGCTTCTATGTTTCCAAAGAGCTCTGCACCAGCGTCCATACCGTAGCAGTAGATAAAGGGTTGATTGCTGCCAACTTTCGTATTCGCATACAACTGCGCATACGAATCGACACCCAGATCGAGCTATTCATATGTCAGACGCTTTCAATGCCATCACTCTCACGCTTATGCTTACCGCAGCATTAGATATTGCAGAGCTATCAAACACAATGCCGAACGTCACTTTTGGGATAATGTGTACAGTGACCTTGCCCGAGGCGTCCAGGTCCCAAGTAAATTGGTCATGGACACCGGATCCAGAAACATCTTTCTTCGTAGTCTCCTCGTCGGGTTTGTCGTCCTCACCATCGGGGATGGGATATCGCATTGAGTAGTCCCACCCAGGCATCTCCATCTCATACGTTGCGTTGATTTTCAGTTGCGCTTCTCCAGCGAGTGAACCAATGATACGGAAATCAGGGCCGATGGTCACAAAACCAGGAACGCGGAACGTTGCGCCAAAGTTGTGGGCTCCAAACAGCTCAACATCACCAGTGTGGAAGGAAACCTTGCCAAAGGCTTCGAACTTGAGTTGCGCTGTCACCTGGCCTTCCGTGCGGAACCAAGCGGAAGACTCCTCGAAACTCTCAAGGTTTCCAAGCTTGCCGATAACGGTGACTCCACCTGCCGTTTGGACGTCAAGATCCATCTCAACCCAGCTCTTGAAGTACAGATCGTCCGCCCACTCTGCACAATCTGTCAGGGTCTCCTCGAAGATCTTGATGTTGAATTGTTCATGCACCCGGTGCCTGACGCCCTCATACTTGATGTCGACGTCCCTTTGTTTGTCCCACCATTCTTTCACGTTGCCTGACCACCATCTCTTGTGCAACTCAGTGTAGTGCAGCTCGCGCTTTTCCTTGCGCCAAGCATGTTCTAGCCAGGCCTTCTTGTTGCCACCAAACATTGTCTCGATCTCCAGATCTCGTTTGCGCTTGTGTTTTCCAGGAGGTGCTTCGATAATGCTGTCCCAATAGCCAGGGTTGTCACTGTAGTCAATGCGTACCAAAACATTAGACTGGTCAGCGCGCTTCTCGAACGTCGTGAAATCATAGTCGAATGTGAAGTCATATACAGCGGCATCGCTAAGCCCCCGCTTCTCAAGTCTGTGTCGAATGTGGGCATGGGTAGTCGAAGACTCCATTTTCCTCGCGACAGCATATTTGCCAGGGCCGCAGTCGCTGGGCATCTCAACGACAGTGTGCTCCAAGCCGCCTCTGAAAATGATGTCGCAATTACTGTTTTCGGACGAGTCCGTACATACCGCCTTCACGGTTTGGCGATTCTCGCCGGCGGTGTTATCGCAGTCGAAAAGTTCCCAATGTGAGCCATCGCGTTTGTTGACTGTCGTGATTTCGTCTTCAGGGCCGGACATGATGTAAAAGCCAAAGGCATGATCATCAGGATCGTTGCTATTTCCTGGTGTGATCTGGCCACCCATTGTCTGATCAACCTTGATGGTAATCTTCTCGGTGTTCGAGTCGGGTCCAGGGGTAGGGAACAGGTTCCTGCGATCTGTCAGAGAGGCACGCACATAAGAGAAATGAAGAATGAGTGACTTACTTCAACGGCACGGGCAGATTGATGGTTTCCTGGCACAGTTAGCAAGCCGCAAGTCAGCACGAGCATTGGGAGAGGTTACCTTGCCCATGCCTCTGGTATCGCAACAAAAGGCGAGATCTGCATTGTACCACGACCAGACGCCCATCTGTTGAGGTATCGTGTACTTGCACTCGTGTGTACCATCTCCTTTGCCATCGCCATTTGGTCCGCCGTACTGATCCTGGTCGATTTTGCTAGTGGTTGAACTGCAAAATTCCGAGTTTGAACAGATTGGGATGTTACCGCCCTCGTTCCAGTAACACGAAGATGTGTCGATGCCTTTTTCGCAGCAGTAAGAGAGGCCCTTGTTGCCTTGACACGTTCCACGTTTGGTGGTCACGAAGTTGCGATCTAAGGGGTCTTTTAGCTCAACTCCAGAATGACGTCAACATGACACTCACCTCCACAGACGCTTTTGAGACTGTTTGAGTTCTGCGGCCTCCCATCCTTCAAATTCAGACACTCATCTGTCCAACCACACACATCGTTGACACCACCAGTGGAACTCTCACAGCAGTATTGTGCAAAGCCAAACCAGCAGGACAGGTGCTCGTCGTCGATGTAGGGCTCCGTACTTGATACAACAGGTATCTCGCCGTCGTGACAAGCGCCTGAGCACCAGAATCCCTCGATGCCTTGTTGACCTCCAGACCATCTGCATTTCTTTGGATCCGGAGTCGACTTCAGAGGACAGCACAAAGTCTGCCTCTGAGCTTTGCCGTCGCGCATGCCGCAGTATTGCTGAGCGCCAGCTGATTGATAGCCGGCACCACACGATGTGGTACCACAGGAAGACCATGCGCATTCAGTTCCTGTTGCAGAGCCGAAATCACCTTCATCGATAGCGCTTGAATCGTACCCATTCTGCTCGGCAAAGACGTCAAGTTTTCCGCCTAAGAGGGCTTTCAGTGCCGTATGGTCCGTGTCGTCAAGGTCTATAGACCAGACAAATAGACCAAGCAGACTAATCCTCAATCAGTGGGCATCGGCTTGGGAGTGACAAGATTACTCACCCTTGTTCTTTCGCGAAATCGACCTTGTCCTGGAGCGTTTCTTCATCGTCGTAAGACACCCACTGATTGTTGGAGCCCCAAGCCAAATACTTCACTCCAGCCTCCTTATCGTAAATCTTTTCGAGGTTGAAGCGCTTGATATACGACTCAATCTCGGCGAAAGAAAGTATACCGCTTTCGCCGGTGCATTGCCCAGCCACGCCAGGTGCTGAGTGCTTGCAACCAGGCTTGTTGCAATTCGCGTCCTCGAGGGTGTACGACCGACCATAGAACCCAATGCCCAGATTTATGCGATTTGCAGGTACACCCATACGCCAGAACAAGTCAAGAGATTCCTTGATCTCTGTCTTGTTGGTATGTGCATAGACGTACGGCCCGATGTAAGTGCCAGGCGCGTCCCAGCTGCCATGTCTAATTCACTTGTTAGGTCCATGCTGCTCGCAAAGTAAGATGTCGCACTCACAGATCGTAAGACATAAGATTGATCCAAGAAACGTATTTCCAAAGCAGGTCAATCTTGAACCATCGCAAATACCAATAAGAAGATGGTGCGGTGAACGAGATGCCATAATCATCTCCTGCGAGCTCAAATACCGTATTGAGTGCTTCGAGGAGCAGAACAAAGTTACCTGGATCATCCGGTTTACCACCGCGATCTGAAGAGTCGAATTAGTCAGTCGTATTGAGGGGACGATCATAAGCAACATACCTGGTGCGCCCGGATACTCCCAGTCCTTTTGGTAGTGTTAGAAACTCTGCCCAAGATATGCCAGCAAAGGCGACTTACCAGGTCGACCCCATCAAATCCCCATGTCTTCATGAACTTGTGCAGATTCGCGGCAAATTTGTACCGATTGGCGCCCGTGCGTGCAAGATCTCCCCAGACAGCCTGCGTATCGGTACCGTTATCGCTATAAGTCCAACCACCCAACGAGATCCAGATCTTGAGACCTGGCGCCTTTTGTTTCAGGTTTGTGATCTGAGAGAAGACATCGTCCGAGGTGCGCGGCATGGGTACAATTTCAAACGTCTCCGGCTCGATATATGCAAACGCAAGGTTGAGATGGGTCAGCGAGCCAACTGGGACATCATCGATCGTTCGTTTGGAGCAACTTCTTGTCGTCAAACTCCACCCTGCCCAGTAGCTGGTGCAAGTTAGTGCAAGGCATCATCTTCAAAGATGGTACGCACCCAATGACCAGTTTGCGTATATCTCCGCGATTGGGCTCGCTGGAGCCAGGTTGCTCGCCTGGAGAAAGATGACAAAGTCAGCCACCATGGCGCATGCATAGACGTGGGAGCCTCACAATTGCTTTGGCATGTATCATCGCAGTAGTCTGCTTTGACGCCACAGTACCCTGATCCGCTGCAGCAGACTTTCAAGGGGCACGTTGTTCCGGGTACAGCTGCACCCGCGCCGCACTCCGATTTATGGTCACAGTTGGAAATGCAGACATCCTTTCCGCAAAAGTCGCTTCCTGACCCACACTGCGCATGTAAGATATTGATCCGACCATAACAAACGTGAAATCATAGAGACTTACCCATCCCCTAAAGTCTATCAGCAATGAAGTTTTGGGTGGGAACAGGAAACGTACGTCTTTCCATTGCAGCATTCACCTCCAGCACATGGCTCGCCTTCTGCACACCTTCCCTTTTCTGCCCTTTGCCAAAGCTCTGTTCTGGTGTTCGGTGTAATCGGAGGCGGCAATACTTGCGCCCTCCCGATGCGAGCAGCGTTAGGCAAGGCATTTCCCCCATCAAGTCGTGTTGCTTGAATTGCGCATTCTGCCAATAAGATGGTGCAAAGAAATACTGATAGACAAAGCAGCTTCAAAGATGCATACATGACTTGTAAACTCGAAATCGAATTCGCCAACTCTTGCTACAAGAGAAAGAACAGAGCGGAGAAAACTAATGAGCGTGATATGTCAAAGTATCGCAGAAACAATGATCTGTGGTATGCACGAAGCATACTCCATCTCCAGCCATTTGTGCATCCTAGCAAAACCCCTGGCAAGATACCGCCGGATATAGGAATACTAGAGCAGTCGAAGAACGCCTGGATGCATCACTACCCCTGTCGCGAGGCTGCGCTGAACACTAGAGAGGTTTCGCGAAAGTTCAAGGTGTTGGTACGATTTTCCGGATAAATCCACGGACCCGACTGCGCCGCACCAGATATTACAAGGCGACCCGCACTACCCTGATCCTGCGAAGGATCGAAACGCAAGATCATGCTCCCGTCTCCCGAGGTTGTCAAGATGCTCTGTACACCCCACGGGCTCCCACACACGGTCAGCACTAGCCTTTGCCAAGCTGAACTACATCAGGCTTGTCAAACCAAGAAAAGACAAGGTTGACGGGACAAGATTCCGATTCCACGTCTTATCTCAGGCCTCCGGCCTCTCTTCGAATGTCTTGGATATTGTGTAGGTCGTCTATAACAAATCGAGTCTCGTCTCCGCATCAACCGCAATGATGGACACGGCTCGGTTGTATCCTTTCCACGTACCTGCATACTCTAGATTCATCACGCATGTATGAAATTGGAGAATGCCTTGCACTCAACGTGAAATCTTGCGAAAGTTTATCCTAGCGTAGGATTGAGGACACCCTAATGTATGTCAGCTCGAGATTAATGGCAACCGCTCAGCTTGTCGCTGAAAATGGCGCAGAAGTGATAACTCTGCATGTGGGTTGGATACAGGGTCCACGGACGCACCGAGACCACGGTCAGGCGTTCGTTTCCCGAGACTCCGAGAAAAGGAGATATCGGAAAGAGGTAATCGTGCTCAGTCTTAGCCGGCCTAGACTGTCAAGAATGCTACACGAGTATTGAACAGCTGACGATTGCGCCCGCTCCCGGATAGTCTTGTAAGTCCTGTTCACGTACATCATCTTGCGCGAACGGAGCCTGTCTCAACGTTTATCCATCATCTCTAGGCTCGAGTGTTATTGAGCAACTGGTGCCTCGAGCTCGTGTATCATGACTCGCCTCACGCTATGGTTGCTTCTATGCACCTTCGTCTGGTCTGCACGCCAGGAAGAGATGCCGCAGCTTGATTCAAAATCGCTGAATCTCCACCCCTTTCATTACAACATGATAGTTAACACTACTGCCGACGATCCCGAGCTTGATAGATATCTTTGGAAGGGTATCAAGAACGAAGATGTAGTGCCAACGAAAACAGGAGGAAAGGTCATCACGTATAGCCTGCAATCGAGATTGGGGAAACGAGCGGTAGGATTGCCTTGGATGTAACAGTGGTTACACTCTGCTGACGTTCCCCCTCCTTAGCCTACATTCTACGGGCCGCTCATCAAGACACCATGCCTTTTCTGTGGAAAGAAAGCCAGATCAGTCTCCAATGTCAACATCGGTCAATTCACCCCAGACTCGATGATCGATAGGATGAAATGGGGAGCCAAAATCGGGCAATGCCTGTTCTACGGGCAACGTAACAAGGCCATGAAAGACAACCCGGACTACAGGGGCTCGTCTTTATCACGCTGGACCACCGATTGGGGTTGTGCTCAGCCCGTTATCAGGCAGGAATTCTTTCGCACTATTTGGGTGAGTTACAAAATACTCGAGAAGACCTTTGCTAATGGGTCTCCCACAGCAATTATGGCCAAATGAACAAGGCGATGTGCGTGACAGCTGCGAGACAGGGCAAAATTACTACTGCTTGAATTACTTTGAGCCTAAGTGCTGCTGGCTCAACGGAATCCTCGGTGAAAAGACGCAATGGAAGGAGAATGGTATGAAGTACTTCAAGGCCATGTCCCGAGCCATGGCCAGAACCTGCCAAGGCGAAGTGTTTGTCATGCTAGACAACAAGAAGATGCTCTTGAAACAATATGCCCACGCTAAAGACACTCCATCCATCTGGCTCTACGACGAACTTCCTGAACTTCAGAATCTTTACAATCAAGGGATAGTCACAAAGCTTACGGTGATACGCGTGGGGGACTGGAGGCGATTTGATCGAACAGGCTATGCATTCAGGAACGAAGAAGAACCTAAAGATGTTGATGAAGACGATGCCAATGCACCGCCTGCGGACATAAATTCGCGTCGCGTTCGCTCGGTTCCAGAGAACTACAAAGATGATCAGGAAATCACTGCGATGGCGATCAAGATGGCCAAGGCTCTGGCAAAGAAAGAAGCAGAGCTTATATTGACAGGGGAAATGGAGAAAGCTAAATCCGAAATGTATAACTTGCAAAAGCGCGGGTTGTGCACAAGTGCAGCCGACCAAGAACCTCCGGGTATGGACTGGTTTGGATGAGTACCTTGACGGCTGATGTTCGCGTGTCGCGATATTTGTCAGGACGGCCATGCATGTCTAGCTTGAATTTCATTATCATGGCAATACTCTTGTGGTCGTAAACTTCAATTTGTGTCAACAGTTCAATGGAAGAATACACCTTGAATCATCACATCTCGAGATTTGTCACGATCGTCTTCATATGCGACCAAGCGCGGTCTGACCCTTCGTGGCTAATGAAGCAACACTTGAACAGCCTGACGAAACACATAACCACGATTTGAGGCTAATCACTCAGCGAGAGGTGTCGAAAGCTGCAATAGCCGTTATAGAGTATGTCTGCCCATATATCACGTTACAAGCTCCCAATGTTTCGCGAACAGCATAAATTTCCATCTCTGGTAGCCAAGCAGCGAAACCTCAAGCAACAGATAAAGTATAGCGGAGCTTCAAGTGCCATGAGACTCAAAACAGACATTGTATTGTTTACAAAAGCATAATCTCACAAAGAAAAGTATACAGCCAAGTTCCCAGGCCGGGATAATCACCTGTCAGAGGTGCGGGCAGATCATCTGCCCACTAGATACCAATACAAACGTAGTATTGTGCCCACAAGCCGGAACAATCCGTCTTCACGGTTGGGTTCCACTTGTAAAAGTCATCCAAAGCAATTTTGTTGTTATTAGCGATGTCCCAGCAACCGTCTCCAGCCACGACCTTGTAGAACTTCTTGCAGCCCGTCACCATGCCTTGCTGTACCGGAGTCGGTGTGTTGGAAGCTGGCTTCGTTGTGGTTGGGACAGTAGAGGTCTTGAACGTTGAGGAGGCCGGTGCAGTGAATCCAATTGTGCGGATGCAGACATTGTAACCAGACCATAGCTTCGAGCAGTCGGTCCCAACGTAGGGATTCCACTGGTAGAATGAGTCAAGAGGGACTTTTGCTGCTGCAGCGATATCATAGCATCCATCTCCAGCCTTGACGAGGTAAAAGCCGTTGCAGTTTGGAACCATGCTTGGCTGTACGGGCGTCGGCGTTGCGACTCCGTTGCCAGTAGACGTCTTGACAGTGCTCGATGGCTTCATCGTCGTGGACGGAGCAGGAGTGACGGTGGGCTTCGGCGTGGGTGTGCTACCGATCAAGCCAACACAGACGTAGGTCTTGGTCCAGAGGCTTGTGCACTCACTGCCGACTGCAGGGTTCCAAGCGTAGAAGTCATCCAGAGAGATGGAGTAGGTGGACGCCAAATCATAGCACCCATCACCACTCACAACAAGATGGAACTTATTACAGTTGGTGGTCATGCCAGACTGGATTGGAGATGGAGTCGCAACGCCATTGGTCGGCGAAGGAGCCACCGTCGATGATGGAGTAGGCTTCGGCGGCGGTGGTACTCCCCAGTTCTGTTCGATGCAGTAGGAGTTCCCAACGACAAGCTTACATTCCGTGCCGATCGACGGATTCTATGACTGTTAGAGACTTTGCTAGATCCATGTCTACTATCAACTTACGTATGTCTTCAATTGATCTTCGCTGATATAATTATCCGTCGCGAGAGATGAGCAAGTATCGCTGGATATAGTGACTACCCAGCCGCTGCAGTCTGATACAGTATCTGCCGCCGCTGTTGTCGGTGGGTCCACAAGATAGGCGTTGGCCAAACCCAAGGCGCCGAGAACGAGAACGGCTCCAAAGTTTGTAGATCTCATGATGGCAAGAAGTTTTCTTAAAACGAATGTGATTTGAAATGAGCGACAAGTGGAAACGAATGATTCCTGTGATCGTCATTGAGAGGCACTGTATACGTCTTTTAACCCCTCGTTGAGAGGATCATGATAGATCCATTACTCTTGTCAACCGTGATCATCGTTGCCACCCGTACACAATTTCGCTTGACGTACGGTCAGCAGATATGGTCCTGACCGAGTGAAGTTTAGAGAGTCGGCCTTACATCCAACTAATGCAGAGTGCGCCGTGGTCGTCACCGCGGTTTGAGCGGACGTTCGCGACTATCAACGGCTGTAGATGATGTTGGTTATTTTTGGCTATGGCGTGTGTTCTATTTGCTGGTATTATGCCGGGTACCAGCATGCGTGGTGTGGACTGTAATCATGTGGTACTTGCAGCAGCGCGAAAATCCGGGATGGCACTGCTGCAGGAACGGAATGCCGGTACGTGGGAACTTGCGATGCGGGCGACGGCTGTTGTAAACAATACCAAAACCACTGTACTACTTGACAGCTTAGGAAGAAAGTATCGAACCTGCCATAGGTGCACTCAATTTTCCGTCCACAATAATTATCAGGGTCTCCGGGTAAATCCTTCGAGATGTTGGCGAGGTACGGCCCGGGATAAGAGCGGCTAGAAGGACCTTAGCTTTTACCCAGTCAGATTTGACCTCGATATTAAAGCGATGTTGTGGAATAAGGCGTCCTGCCCCACGATCGCGCAGGGACGTCATTGCTAGCCCCCATGTAGATCGGTTCCCGCCCATGAACCGCTGTTCTGTGTACCTGCATGACGGCTACGGAGAAGGCCAGAATACGCGCAACCAAACCAGGTTCGCGGCATAATATTGATACAAGCTTACGCCAAGGTAGCGACAAGCACACCTTCTTTTTCATCGCGAGATTAAGGGGTCACACCAACGAGCATTCGGTACGGCGCGTCCAGCGGTCCGCAAGTCTGGAAGGACATATCCTTAGCGTTTCTCTAGGCACAACGAGATGTGCCCCCACCTTGGCATGTGAAGAATGGTTATTGGTCCGGTCGGATAGAAGTAAGCATCTGGGTGACCAACTAGTCGCAAGGTATTCTGAAGGTCCTGCGTTGCTCCAGAATTGCGATCGAAAGCTTGCTATTTTCAGGGTCTCTACGAGGCCCTCGATTATACGTTCTAACGCCCTCTTGCATGTGGATTCGCACTCGTTGAAACTGTCCAAACTTTTCCATTGAAGACATACCGTTCACCACCATGCGGTTTCCTCCCTCGGGCGAGATTTTGCTATCACTGCTTTATGCCAACTCTGTTCTTGCCCAAATTCAATTGTACAATTTCACTACCGCATCCACCAACCTCTCTTCAACATGCGTCGCCGTCTTGAACCAAGTGCAAAACTGTGATCCGTCACTTGAGTGGGCGGGTCGGGGAAGATACGAAGCGGACGACATACTGCAAACCCTGTGCACGGCGGCTTGCACGGCATCACTGTCAACATGGTTGAAAAGAGCACTCGGCGCATGCACAACGCGATACGTTGACACCCAAGGCAATGCTATGCTTCCCGGTATCTGGGTAGAGTCCATTCTCGAGAATTACAGTTTACTATGCCAGAAAAACGGGTGAGATGAAGATATACAAAGTTACAGGAACATTGAGAGCTGACAACTTCAGTGACAAGTTTTGTAACGCCGTTGTTCGAGATGCAGCTGGAGTGAACCCTGAGAATCAATCGCAGACCAAATCGGCAGGTACGTAGTTCAGCAAAGCGTGTTGAGCGAAGCTCACGATGACTACAGTTGCAACCATTAAATGCGATGATTGCTTCTTGAAACAGATGCAAACACGCCTGCAGATGCCGCTTCTATCAAACTCCGACATGGCAAAGACTTTCACGTCTTTGACTTCGGCTTGCAAGAAGACTGGCTTTGCTGTCACACCTATTGCTGCCTCAACCGCATGGGTTACATCGTGAGTACCTGCCGAGCCACCACGACCAAGCTAACATTGAACAGCACAACAGCTTCAGGCGCCACGCCAACGCCAACCGGATGTACAGGCACAATGTATACGATTCGCAGTGGAGACACGTGTCAATCGGTCGCTGCTGCCCGCGGCATAAGTGTAGCTGGTCTTCTCACCGCCAACGGCCTTCAAGGCTTTTGCGCGAATTTCCCGACCTCAGGGGCACTTTGCATACCCACTAGTGGAAGGTGCAAGACATACACCGTGAAGACCGGCGACACATGTGCCAAGATCGCTGATGCAAACAAGAAGGCATGGGTGCAAATAGTCTCTTGGAATCCGGTCCTTGGTAAGGATTGCGGAAACTTGGGAAGCTACATTGGGTATCCGATATGTGTATCTACTCCCGGTGGAGACTGGGTCAATCCGAGCCCGGTACCCAGTACTTCGGAGGCGACCACACCGTAAGTCATCCACAGAAACTGTATTCGCTTTTCTAAGAGTGATGAAGACGTGGCTCTAACAATGTGTAGTCTCTCAAGTATGCCAGGTACTGCTGTCAGTCTACTCCCTCGTCCTACCAACACGGGCTTCATCAATGGTAGCGATGAATGGCACTACCAATACGGGAACGGAACTCGCCTTGACTGTATCACCTATGTCAATGGCTCTGACTTTGGTTCGAGTGCTTCATGCGCAGATGTCGCCAAAGATGCTGGCGTCAATGCTACAGATATCGCTGAATGGAATCAGTTGGAAGATCCTTGCACGTTGGATGGGAAACTTACGTACTGCGTACAGCGAGTGAAACAAGATTTCACATCGGACGTGACCGAATACTGCAACCTTGAAGACACAGCTACCTATGGGATGACGTGTCAGCAGTTCGTTGCCTTGTGGGCGATCGATTCAATGAGGTTGAACGATTGGAACCCAGGAGTTGGGCCCGATTGCGAGAATTGGATGCCAGGTGAGTCACCAGTATATTGTATCTGCGAAACCATGTGATATTAATATCCTAAAGGACGCACCTATTGCGTAATGGCGCGCCACTTTCGCCAACCAGGTATTCTTGCAGCTTGTAGCAAGTTTGCCACAGCAAATGAGACTGGCCGTACGTGTATCATATCCTGCTATACCATTTACTCAATTACTCATGCTATCAGGGCTCTCCGATCCATGCGGTCTCATCGAACAGCCCAACGGCATTGCACATGCACGCTTCGTTGCCTGGAACCCTGCGGCGATGAACAACTGTACGTTGATAACATACCACACACTGTCGGGATCGTCGTTCTAACACAATATCAGGTAGTGGTATCCGATATGGCTATGACTATTGCGTGAGTACGATTGGCTTCAAGCCAACATACACATCGTACGTGGCACCGTGGGGCGCCACGATGGTGCCTTCTGCGAATGCGATGGGAATGGTGGCCAACATGCTCGATGAGACTACGACTCCTGGCAGTTCATCATCTGGGCATATCTCGGTCAGTGTGAGTGTCACTTCAGCGTCGAACGAGGCTACGTCTTCTGCGACTGTGCAGCCACACTTTCACAGGCATAAAAGGGTACACGGGCATTTGTAATCACGCTCTGAATCTTCTTGCAAGTGTCTGTCTATCCATCGATCAGTTACATCGAAGCTGCACTGTTCCTTGTAGTTATCCATACTACAATCATGTTGGATTAACCAACCAAGAGTGTATGAGTCTCCATTCAGGCTCTCTATTCGGCGAAATATGAAACTATCATATCCAATCCGCACGCCGGAACACATAATATATGACAAACGCGACAAATCTTTCGGTGAAGTTCCTCCTCTTGCATGTATCATCATGTACTTCCTTACTGCCCATCGCAAGTCATGACAGCATCCTAACAAGGCGGCTATTGAAATCGGATCGTCAGCACTAATCGGGAGAATATTCAAACCAGAGGAACTTACCAGCCCACCGCAAGGGCTACAAGATTCAAAGTCTGATGGCGCGATACAAGTAAGCTTTCGACATTCTCCATTTACAATGCAGTTTGCTTCAGTCTCGCGTGATGGAAAATCTCGTAGGACCTTATTTGGTCCTTCCTCGATTGTGCCGCTAGGCGTTGCAATTGTGAGTCCTATAAATATAGTAGAGAGAAATATTGAGAGTTGCATAACGAAAGCTTGTAGTAAAGCTCGGTCTTGGGTGGTTGAACCGTCCGACTAAAGGTTGTTGCAGATTCGTGAGAGCAAAGGAGGCTCCTCTGATGCTGTATATATATGTGTGTCCCAGAACCGAGATTGTAGATCAACTTCGACATGACTATCAGGTCAGATTCTCCTGTGACTACGTAATCTCTGATCACTAGGGCTTAGAGTAAGACTGACAGCTTTCGCTACGATAATCGGTATATCAAGGTCTTGGGAACCGGAAACCGGGGTATGCTGAACAGTCTGGCTGCAAGTGATACGACCTCGGGACCTAGCCGGCGCTACTCTACGGGAGTGGGCCTGGTGCTTATGTGAGCGCTAGTAGTCCCTTAAAACACGAAGCATTGATCAGACAACACGTGGGGAAAGCATTCTTATAGCCTAGTCTATGAAACACTTTTTTTTTTTGCTGTTCTTGGTGGGCCCATTGCGTCTCCCTCCTGTCGACGTTATTGTCCACTTCATCGCATCCTATGGACTGTCAACCATGTTAAATATGATGCGCGCATCCAAAACCAGCTAGTTATGAATTTACCTACCACGCGCGAGACTTGATGCAGGTTGCGCGAAAGCGCGCAGCTCCATCCATTGGAGTCGTCTGCGGCTCTTCCGAGGCTGCAATGTGTCACATGCCAACCCGCAAAAGTTTCAAAACTGTCAAAGCCTCCAAAAAGTGTATAACACAACACAGAATGCTTTCGTGGATGTAATTTGTTAGTCTTCGTATCCATGAAAGTGGGATCGGTAGTTGGCAGAACTTTTAGTTTGGATGCTAGGTATGGAGATGATCATAGGGTGCTTTTCCCGCTCAGTACGAGAAGGCTTGTCTATTTGCGGGGAACAGGACTCTGTTTTCTTTCATCCCATTCAAACTCTCTCGTCAGAGTGATCCCTCTTTCTCTTCTATCATTTGGAGGCGACTCGCTTATCCGGACTTCGCTCGATGCCTTGCGTCCTGCATTAGGACATTCTCCATGCACATGGGTTGTTGTTAGACCTATCTCATCTTCATCTAACCGAGATCTACCCCATGGCTCATGATCTTTATTCGATCTCATCCATGACTTTCTGTCGGTTCGAATCTCCGTTTGAGTGACTGTGGTGCCCTCCAACGTATCGTTGACCTTTATCTTCCGCGTGCGCTTTTTGGAAATCGTTTCGAGTGGATCTAGCGAGTGCGCAGGAGATTCCATGTGGTGCGAACCTTTGAGCGTGGATGGCAGGCTCCTAGAGAGCACATCCGTGACTTGCAGAAGCAGCGGACGAAGGGTGGGCAGGCAACCGGAGATGATGCCGACCGAGGGTTCTACGGAAGACCAGATGAACACGTCACTCTTCGCCCAGCTAATGTCTGTTGTATTAACGAGGTGGACAATAGTGATGATGCGGTATAGAGACGCAAAACAGACACTGGATAAGTCAGTGATTGTTCATTGCATAAGCTTGCTATGGTCCAGGACTTACAAACTGCCGAGTAAAAACGTGAGGATCACTGCGACCTTTTGCGATCGTCCCATGTTCAGCTTGAGCACGCTTTGTACAGGTATCGTGAGGATACATATATCGCCGAAAAGATTGATAATACCGATACCAAGATAGAACTGGAGTCTCGTCAGTTGCGAACGGCGATTTTGGTTTGAGGAGAGCCCACCTTTGCCTCGTTCACCAGTACCACGCCTTCACCACCATACCACTGATTCCAGTAGTAGTGTAGTGGTCGTGTATACAGTGGTAAGACGACGTGGTTAGTGATTAGATAACCGGCAGTGAGAACGACGCAAAACCAGCCAAGCCATGTCATCCCAAAAATTCGACGATATAAAGCCAGAATTGAGAATTTGATAACACACAAACTCCATGTGTAGATGTACACATACGCGAAAGTGATCTAGCCGCTGTCAGCACTGATATACTGTCGTGCTACGGGAAGTAACAACGCACTATTGTGATTTGTCGCATTTCATACGGCCCCAAAGACCATATGTGCTTTCCGAGACCGAAGAAGCCCCCTGATCTTGATGTCAGCAGATGTCGCAAATTTTCATGATCAAGTACCCTACCTGCGATGCAGCAAGCCAAGTTGCCAGCATTCAAAGCCAACCCAAGAAACATTAGATAGTCGTCCAGTCCCAGTACCTCACGTTTAAGACGCAGGCGAGTGAGGAGACGCAACGCGACGAAAACGAACGAAAGAACAAAAAGCACAATGCCGATAGCATTGTTGGAAGTAGTGCGTGACTCCGACAAGTCAATACCAGGCGGCGGGTTAGCAAAGTAGTCAAATGCCATGTTTACAGGCTGGTTGCGTTGGGGTAGAACAGGACGAAGTGACAAACGTCAAAACTGTGCAACGGGCTTCGAGCCTTCAACACTGATTATCGAACCACATACTCAATACACCGAACGCATCAGTGCAGCACGATATCGAGCAGGGTAGGGCACCGAGTCACAGAAAGCACTTGGCAGCGGATATTTCCCGAAGTCGGTACGATTGAGAGGCCAATCGGTATAGTTTCCTGTGGGACGTGAGTGTTGTGCAGCCAAAGAAAAAGAGTCCTCGCAAAAATCTGTAGCTAGCTTAGGCGGAGACGCCGTTTGCATTAACTACATATATTCAGGGTCAAAACGCTCCGAAGGGACGTGTGGTGTGACGGGCCAGGTACTTGCTGCATATCGTCCTATCACAAGTAATGACAGTGTGGGGTCCCTCGTATGGGAGTGCGGAAAGGATGAGGAAACCCCGGATCGGGCCTACCAAAGCCACTCGGGCCTTTTTAGCTACGCGGGAGATAACGACGTGCCGCAACCTTTTCCGGTAGTAGATCGTCTTAGTGGGCACCATAACCCGTGAAATCTGGGCCACACCAGCTCTCCTCTCCACGTTCTCTACACCTTGCTTGTCTTGACTCAACCAATTGCCATCTTCGACATCAGATTCCAACAACATGGCGCCTAAAGAAACCAAGTTCAAGGTGGCTGCGGCTCACGCTGCACCTGTTTTTATGGACAAGGCGGGCACTATCAAGAAGACTGTTCGGCTCATCGAGCAAGCGGCGAAAGACGACATCAAGCTCCTGGTGTTTCCTGAAACCTTCATCCCCGGCTACCCCGTACGTGTCCCCGCTCTCAACGTCAAGGTTAAAAGTGATCCTAATCGTTACCACAGTGGTGGACTGAGTGCTACCCACCCCTCAAGCAGGTTACTGCTTTGGCCAAGTACGCTGAGGAGAGCGTAGTTGTGGAGCCAAATGGGGAAGACGTCAGCGCCATTCAAGATGCGTGTCGCCGTACCGGTGTAGCGATCAATCTCGGAATCTCGGAGCGTATCGCAAACGGTCATACACTATTCAACTCGCAGGTCATCATCGATAGCGACGGCACTATCCTCGGCGTTCATCGGAAGCTCCAGCCAACTTTCGTCGAGCGCATGGTGTGGGCTCAGGGCAACGGAAGCACACTGCGCAACTGGCCACTTTCCTTGGGCTACAACCTTGGAGGTCTGGCCTGCTGGGAGCATACTATGAACGGCGCACGCCAGGCACTCATCACCCAGAACCAACACATCCATGCTGGAGCTTGGCCAGCCTTGTCAGCGATGGCCGGTTTCGAGGATGTCGCCAATGCGCAAATCGAAGCGCTGATGAAGACACATGCTTTAACTGCCCAAGTCTTTGTTATCGCAGTTTCTGACTATGTCGACCAACAGTGCCTCGACTGGATGGAGACTAATCTTGGAAAGCAGGATCTCGTCAAGCTTGGTGGCGGTTGGTCTTCAGTCATCCATCCGTTCTGCTCGTTTATCGCTGGTCCGCACACCGGTGGAGAGGAGAAGTTGGTACAGGGCGAGATTGACTTCTCACACATGGGGTCTGTAAAGGTATGGATTGATGCAGCGGGCCATTATCAACGCCCGGAGATTCTACAGTTCGGATTCGACCAGCGTCCACACTGGGCGGACGAGAAGACCGATCGCTTCAAGGTGCGCACTGAGGAAAGAAAACCGGAGAGTAAGATTGAGTACCCCGCACCTTCGGAGGCTTAGTGGCTGCAGATGTTTTTTTGTCAGATAGAGAATGCATGAGTTGGCAATTGTATCCTTGGAGTGGCGTCTTGTGTTACCCGTTACTCATTGGACATCATGGAGGCTTAGCGGCTCAGCCTCGTCGCACCTGCATCACTGCCAATGTACTTCTCAGCAGGGTAAAACAGAGCTTTTCCTTTCCGACATTCTCACATCTGTAGATCTTCATTCTGTCTGATTTCAGTATGCCAGTCACTTTCGGTGCTGTAGGCGACATCATTTCGGTCGTTTTACTCGTGAAAAATCTAGTAGCAACGCTCGACGAGGCTCGTGGCTCCAAGGCTGAGTACCAGGCTGCCATACATGAACTTTGGCTCCTTGACCGCACTCTGCTTGAAATCGAACTGCTCACTAGAGAGCATGCAGACGGCGCTACGCCAGAGTTACGAGGCCTATGCGGGACAGCCAAGCGAGCCGTTGCTAGGTGCCACGACCAGGTCACGACCTTTTTGCAGCGCATTCGAAAATATCAGAGTACTTTCGACTACGGCCAGAATCCGAATGCGCTCAAGGAGATAGGGCATGCGATTCGTTGGAGAATTGGGGAGAAGGAAGCACTCGAGCGTTTTCGAGCAGAGCTAGCAGGGACTACATCGAGCCTTCAAATGCTTATGGTGACGGCTAATACGTGAGTGGCAGAGTCATGGTGGGTAGATCCAATGTTGATATCTTACAGCACACTACTCCAGGTAAACCGAAAAGAGATGAAACACGACCTGGACGATGTGATGCGCAGGAGCGACAATGCTACTCTTTCGCATGACGCATCCCTTAGCGCCATCAAAGACGGACTCGAGAACGCTAATCGCAATATCGAAGCTGGAAACTCCATTCTTGAAAATCTATCGGAAGCGATCAAGCTTGGGTGGCTTCGGAACCTTGGTTGTGAACTCATAGGATTGATGCGAAGTGCGATGATGGTCAACTTTGCGACGTACCGTGCGGTCATTCAGATACAAAATGCTCTTCCTAGTCACTTGGACCGAGGACTCATCGAAGAACCTATGATCTTGGAAGATCCCATCGGTCGCATTACTCCTGTACATCTACAATTTATTACTTCCTGGGATGCATTCCACTCCGTACTCGAGACGCGGTTCCAGAACATTCCAGGGCATAGTACAATGAAGCAGCGAAGTTATGGGTTGCAAGCCGGGGGCACAGGAAGAGAAATTGAGTTGTCGCGTCCATGGCAACATGCTTTCCTACCTGGTCAGCGAGTTGAGATGAGTTTCATTTTTGACGACTGGAGCTATGGAGATACATGTCCCGCATGCTCTGCTCCTTCAGAACAATGTTTTGGAGCGGATAGACGCTGTCCGATTTGTGGGATATCGTTCCGGAGGATTCAGGAAGCTCAAGATATCAGCAGTCCTAGACAACTCATAACTCAGCAACAAAAGATTTGGTTGGCCAGCGGGAAAAGTCTGGATGGATATGATATGACTTGCTTCAAACGCGTGAGACTCGTACATAAACCGGCAGCGATTGTGATCGTTGGCAAGAACGAGTTGATAAGATGGGACAAGGAGCTAAAGAAGTATCGATTAGCACGAGTCAAATGATTACCCACCCGAATACCTAGACCTAGAAATGAACGGAGTACAGTAATAGAAGACGATACACTCTTCATCGATATCGAATTGTCAGTAATGCAGCGTGCATTGAGTGATTCCCTGAAGCTATTGGATCGTTCCTTGACCAACGGCACGTACCCCCGGAAGGTAGCTCCAAATGCGTCCCACTTATACCCAGGGTCTACTTCAAGACTACCGACAGTCTCACCTACATACACCACTTCTTCTCCTGCACAGCCTTGCACCCGTCCTTGCCGAGATACCAATCATCACAGAGCGTATTACATTCAACCCCCGGCTTCACGAATACCCTCCCTTCCTGGCTCGGATCGCCGCTCGGCGTGCCATACCATGGCAGACGCCATTGCACCTCCATGTTGTTGGCCTCATACCCAGTCGCACCTATCCGGATGTGTCAGCGTTACATGCCGATAGCAAATAGAGAATAACTGAAGGTTTCGCTGGATAGAGCGAGACGTACGATAACCGTGGCGGCAAGCGCAGTAGTATGGGCCAGGTGTATGTGGGTTGTCGTGGCCCCAAACATACGTGCAGGACGTAGTGATGTCGCACTTGTTTTCATTGGGTGTATAGACGCATGTCTCACAAATGGGTTCGTATGGCGGAGACAAGGCAGCGGTAAGGGTGAGAAGAGAGGAAATTGCTGTGATAGTGAAGACCTTCATGATGATAGGTTGAGCTTTGGGAAGAAGTATAGATGCAGTTGCTATTACACTGTAGATAATGATGCGGATAGGCGACAGTGAACACATGAAGACTTCTTCTTTATACTTCAAGTTTGCCATCTCAGCTGCGCGGCTTCGACTTCAGCATCATGCTCCGCTTATGCGGCTGCATCGATACCAAGAATCTATATACAGCATACATACAGAGTTCAAGAGCCTGCTCCTCCTGATTTGTCGGCCAGTACGATGGCCAAACGTCAAGCTGAACTATAGTGATTCTACAAGACCTCTTGATCTCGTACTGCCAGACAGTCGTGAATGAGGTGGTGAGCACACTTCGATTTGCCAGACCCTACGATGCCACTAGAAGCCAACTAGTGAAAAACCACCGAGAAGTAAATTTAGCAAGACTTGTCGAGTTAACAATCTCGTGATGATGATTTACTTAGTCATGAGACCTCGTGTTGCTTCCCCGCATTCTTCAGCTTGCTGATGAAGCTGGGGAAACACGAAAGTTAGTAGCTTGGGAACAAAGCATGATCGAACCAGACAGATTATTCGAATGTGCGCGAATGCGAAGAGCTCGAAATAGTAAATGTGTTGCTAGATTGCATAACCAGGATAGCTGGTGTTATCGAACTCCAAGACGCCATACCGGACCAAAAAAGACATGCGAAGATGGATCGTCGTATCATCATCTCTTTCCCTTCTTGAGTACCAAGCCTTTCCAGCCCTTACTATCCTTGATCCGCCTAAGCGCTTTGCTTGCAACCGGATCCTTAGCCAGATCGTCCAAGCAAGCCTTCTTCTCCTCCTCGCTTTCGTGCTCGTGGAACTCGCACCACTCCTTCTCCATCTTTGGTCGCTCGCCCCTCGCTAACATTGTTACCAACTCGAACAAGAAAGCTTGCGGAAGCTGACTCCGCAGGGCTATCGTGCGCTCGTCATCGCGGTCGGGGTTCCAGTACACGGAGTACATATCGAGGAAGTATCGGCAGAGCGCTGCGTCTGGTGGTAGGCTCTCGTAGGCGGCGATGACGTTGCTGTGATCGGGCATTACTTGTAGGATCTCGTCGTTCGTTTGCCATGCTAGCAGTACTGCGCGGCGTAACTTCGGGATGGCATAGCGATGTGCAAAGACGTAGAGCGATATGAATCGGCGCTCTAGGAAACCTTCCAACCCCCTCCACTTGTATGGTCTTGAGCAGCATGGGCATAGTGTCTCTTTTGGTATCTCCGGCTTCTCGGCAGGGTTTCGTGGAGGTGGTACTACGGTAACCTTTTCAGGTTCAGCATCACCAGGCACTTTCTCCGCACTAGGTGCAGGGCTCGCTGCGGGTTCGGCGTTGGCGGGTGAGGTGTCTGACGCTGCATCGTCGGTCTCTAGGGCGATACCCCACGAGGCAGTGTCCACATCGTCGCTCTCGTTTTGTTCAGTAGTGCTCGCGCTGTCGCCCCCGTTCACGTTGACGGCATGGGTTGGCGGGTGCACTTCTTTACCACCTTCGATTAAATGGTGTGGTATGAAGCCGGTATATAGCCATAGCATAAAGGCATCGAACACGTCAGGGCTGGTGTCGTCGAGTTCAAGAGTGGTACCCGATTTCTCGTACGGTGAATCGCTCTTCTCCTCTAAGCACGTGTTGAAGTATGGCGAGCATCGTCGCAGTAGTTCGCGATGGCAGCTGAACGACTCGGGGTAGTCCTTTCCACCAACTTTTACGGTAATTATTGTCTGATCAAAATTTCTGCCTCTGGTTAGCGGTTCAGCTTGGCGAATCTGAAAGTGAAAGGGGTACTCACCTGAAAGTGTGGCCGAGTGTTGTCGCACCCTTGGAGTGCATGAAAGGCATTTTGAGTAGATAGTCAGGTTCCATTCATTGACGACCTACTGTGGATTATATCGCCATTATATCTCTATCGTTCTGGACGGGTAATACGGAGAGCCCAGTTTCAGCAACCGTGACAGATACATCTTGGCGTTCGACCTTGCAGCGGTTGAATGCTTGTGCGAGCTTCAATGTATGGTGAGAGGAGGCTTAAGCGGGGGAACGTAGAGCTTAATTGAAACTTGTAGGTACAAGAGAACGAGTGACAGCTGGGCTCATCTGGGCGATCTTGGAACAAAGTAGGGGTAATGTCAAGTCGTGCGGGAGAGCATGAGTTTGATAGCCGTTTCACGATGCTTGGCGGGGAAAGCATGCCTCAGCCGACGCCTGGGCTGTTCAAGATCTTCACAGCGGTGAAGCTCAGCTCAGGACCCCCATGCATGTTCCCTTGTGAAGGCATGAGTGATGCCGCGGGGTGGCGCTGGCGATGGAAGTGGATGAGATTGGAGTTCAGGAGGGTTGAAGCGTGGTTGGCGACGCGTGGAGGCGTCCCCGCGTCTAGACCCGTGCACATGTTGACCCCCTGCATCATCGTTCCGTCCGAGCCACGATGGATATCAACACCAAACCAATTTCATCAGCAACACGCATATCCTATAATTGGGTTGATCTCCGAGCATGTGCGGACGTCGATTCCAGATCCTGTCGCCCAGCGTACCCCGCGTCTGTACGATGTCAGCCCCCACTTCCAACACAGCTCTCAGTATTTAGTGGGAGCCATATCATGCCATTGCAATACGCTCCAGCTGTCTGTCAATCAATCTATGCTGCGATAATCGATGATGGCGTCCAAATTCGATACAGAGATCTACCCAGGCAATATCATCAATAATCAGCTCGTCCCAACTCCTGAAACGCGACATTCCATCAACCCAGCCACCAGCCAGCCACTTTACGAAGTGCCAGTAGCCAGGGAAGAAGATCTCGATACCGCTGTTACCGCAGCGCGCAAAGCATTCAAGTCATGGAGCTCAACGCCCTTCTCCGAGCGAGCAAGCTTGCTCCTCAAATACGCGGACACTATAGAGAGCCACCGCAATGATTTGGAACAACTCCTTACCAAGGAGCAAGGCAAGCCACTTTCGCTATCAAAAAGCGAGATGGGCATGACATTGACATGGCTACGTGCCTTCGCCACCATGGAGATCAAGGACGAGATTCTGCAAGAAGATGACGAGAAGATTATCTACTCAACCCATCCGCCAATCGGTGTATGCGCAGGTATCGTGCCTTGGAACTGGCCGATTCTGCTGGGGCTGGGCAAACTAGGTCCGGCGCTGATTACAGGAAATACCTTCATCATGAAGCCATCGCCATACACACCATATTGCGATCTCAAGCTCGGCGAGCTGGCGATGGAAGTCTTCCCACCAGGAGTTGTGCAGGTACTCAGTGGCGACTACCGACTAGGTCCGTGGATAACTGAACACCCTGGTATCAACAAGATCGCTTTCACAGGATCAATAGCAACAGGGAAACTAGTTGCAGCATCGTGTGCGAAGACGCTGAAGCGGTATGTCTTGGAGCTAGGTGGCAATGATGCGGCGATTGTGTGTGAAGATGTCGACATTGATAAATGCCTTCCGAAGATTGCAACGCTGAGCTTCCTCAACTCAGGCCAGATCTGCATGTTGACAAAGCGCATCTACATTCACGAGAAGATATACGATTCTTTCCGTGACAAGATGGTTGAGTTTACGAAGAACAACATCAAGACCGGCGCTGGCACGGAAGATGGCGTTGTCGTGGGACCTATACAGAACAAGATGCAGTAAGTACCATCTTCCCTTGCTCAATCAACTGCCGCTACACAGGATTTACCCTGTTCAGGTTCCACAAAGTCAAGAACATGTACGACCAAGTCACAACGCAGCAGTGGACTACCGCCCTAGCAGGCACTGTGACCTCGTCCCCCAACGGCTACTTTATCACCCCCGCCATCATTGACAACCCACCTGAAGACTCTCGTATCGTCC
Source organism: Alternaria alternata (assembly GCF_001642055.1). Classification (NCBI taxonomy): domain Eukaryota; kingdom Fungi; phylum Ascomycota; class Dothideomycetes; order Pleosporales; family Pleosporaceae; genus Alternaria; species Alternaria alternata. Next base: position 221,134 of record NW_017306225.1, on the reverse strand, counting down.
AAGAAGAGCCTTTTGGCCCTATCGTCCCCTTACTCAAATGGAGCGATGAAGATGACGTTATCGACCGGGCGAATGCGCTGAAAACGGGACTGGGAGCATCAGTCTGGAGTAAAGACCTTGCGCGCGCAGAGAGGATGGCAAGGAGACTAGAAGCAGGTAGTGTCTGGGTGAATTCGCATTTCGATGTTGATGCCAGAGTACCGTTTGGCGGGTGGAAAGAAAGTGGCGTTGGGATGGAGTGGGGAATGGAAGGCTTGAAGAGTTACACCAACAGCCGGAGTTTGTGGGTCTGGAAGAAGGTTTTTGAGTAAACTGGTGAGTACGCTGTTGGGGCAGCAGATGAGAAAGTACAAAGCAAAGATGATGAGCTAATCAGTGAGAAGTTGTCGGTATCAACTTTCGCGACATCTCGCCACCGAGATGGCCGAGCGAGATTACCTTGTGCCACCTCAGTACTACTCTTGAGTATACTCTTGGAGCTCATGTGCTTGAAACAGTGTGGAAATAAAACGGATGTTGTGCACGACTGGTGGGGGAAATATTTTCCGATGCATGTTGTGTCGAATCACAGCTGACCTCTTCTACCGCCAATGCCGACTTGGCGTAATCCGGCTCTTATTTAGCAACACTAGAGGTATTGGCACTCGAACGCTTTACAGACTCGCCTCATTACAAGCTTACTTGGTACTTCCTTTTTGTTAGCTCTTCTGGGGTAGAAGTGCGGTAGCTTGTTTCGACCAGATTAAACACGGAAGGCGCTCGACATAGTGTCGCTAGCCATTTCGCTGGCACATACGGTAGTCATGTTCTCCGCACGACCCGAGAACACCATGTCTATCCATATGTTTCATAGCAGCCGGCGGTACTGACAGGTTAGGTCAAGTCTGACGTGAACACGAGATGCGCAGGACATAGCCAAGCAGTGCTTCTGGTAGGTAATCTAACCTTAAACCGGAGGAAAGTTAATTCCTCCGCAAGTCCCGGATGTGTGCACATGGCAATGTAAATTCCCCATAAAGGAAGCGTGGGCTGCACTGTTCGGTGCGCACAGCAGATTCATTTCGATTCCACTCTGTATTCGACATGCTTTCTTCGTTGAAATACCTCCTTGGAGGCGCGTTAGCCATCTTATCCATAACTCCGAACGTCAATGGACAGACCTATCCCGGCCCGGGTGCGGTCTCAGGCAGCACTTTTGCCCATGACCCAACGGTAGTCAAGACGCCGAACGGCCAGTATCTCATGGCCTATACAGCACCTGGCATCGCCCTCAAGACATCCTCTGACCGCACTGTCTGGCGCGACGCCGGTCTCGCCTTTACCAATGCCAACGCCCCATGGACGCAACCATACACAGGCGCCACCAACGAGAATCTCTGGGCCCCAGACCTCTCGTACCACAACGGCAAGTACTACTTATACTACTCTGCCTCGACCTTTGGCTCGCGCAAATCCGCAATCTTCCTGGCTACCAGCACCACGGGCGCAGCAGGCTCATGGACGAACCTCGGTGTCGTCATTGAAACGAACGCGAACAGCGCCTACAACGCCATCGACCCCAACCTGATTGTCGACGCTTCCGGAAAGTGGTGGTTGTCTTTTGGTTCCTTTGGAAACGGGCTCAAGTTGATTTCCATCAACCCGAGCACCGGCATGCGCTCAGGCACCAGCATGGTTGACATTGCTAGCCGTGGAAGCGGCGGTGCCATTGAGGCACCCGTCATTGTGAGGAACGGCAACTACTACTATCTTTGGGTCTCGTTCGATAGGTGCTGCCAGGCTGCTGCTAGTACCTACAACATCAGGGTCGGCCGATCGACTAACGTTCAGGGCCCGTACGTTGACCGCAACGGCGTCAACATGATGTCGGGTGGCGGTACTGTGGTCTTGGCATCTCATGGCACTATTCGTGGACCCGGTCACAACACTGTCTTCAAGGACAACGATGCCGATGTGCTTGTCTACCACTACTATAGGCAGTCTGATGGCCAGGCACAGCTGGGAATTAACCTTCTCCGCTACGACAACGGTTGGCCCGTTGCTTATTAAGTAAGGAACGCGTCGCAGGCTGTGCATTGTTATCTAACGCTCGGCCCTGCGTTTCAATGAACCTGCTGAGCTCTTGAAGACACAGGCGGGGGCGATGACTTTCTCTCCAAATATTCTTACCATTGTACATAGCTTTTGGAATCGTACATATTCATACTTCCGGTGTAAGCTGCGGTATTCACCAAATTAGTCAGTGATGTCTTGAGATGGAGGTTCTTGAGTAGCTTGGATTTGCGCTGTTGAAGCTATGAGCCAGAGGTGTGTGGTGGACGCGATGTTAACTCGCAAGTCAAGCCTTGCCGCCCCATTCTCTCCACCACTCGTACAGTGCGATACCACCTGCAGTTTGAACATCTGTTGGATATATTAGCACGTAGTCCAGAGGTAGGCCAAAGGCTTTCGAAACATGCCCACTTACTCAAACTCCTAGTAACTCCCACAGTCTTGATCTCGACATTACGATCAATAACAGCAAGCACTTCCGCCGAGATCCCTTCCTTCTCACTGCCGAGCACTAGACAACACTTCTTCGGCAGCGTACCAATATCCTGACTCCTGATCTCCCTCTTGATGTACTCCATATTCCCTTCATGGTCACTCACCACATGACTTTCACCACCCTCAGTCCCCAATATCCCACTTCGATCCGTCTGTTCAATACCAACAACCTCATACCCCTTACTCTTTGCATCTAGCAGGAACGCCGGTACCCCAACCTCTTTCAACTCCTTGATAGACAAATGCTTCTCCGAGCGCACACTAGTAGCTTTGAAGTCTTTGTGCGCGACTTTCTTGAGGTCATCAATGTAGAGACTCTCGAGGCCAAACGACTCTGAGATACGGGACAGACCACCAAGATTGGTAGGGTTGTCTATCAAGGACGCTATGAGCATGACAGATGCAGGACGTTGGTTTTGGGCGGCAGGTGGCCCGCTAGGTGGGTGGAGGTTGTCGAGATCGATGCCAGCTTTGGTTTGGAGGGTTATTTGGCCGCTTGGTTCAGGTTCGGAGGCAGCCAGGGTTACTGCTGGTGGTGCGACAATATCGAAGCTAGTTCTGGTCTGTTGTCCGAGTTGTATGTGTGCCGAAGGTCGGTTCGCATGGCTTGACTGATGCTCATGCTCAAGCACCTCGAAGTCTTCGCGCGTGACGACCTCCTGTTCCGGTGTCTCGATCGACAAGTACCGTCCCTGGAAGATGCCTGCAAGGGTAAAGTCTTGTTCAATGTCGACCTTCAGTGTTCTTATTGTCCATGGAGAAGCATTAAACTTGTCCAGTCGCCGGATGAAAGCATTCATCCCCGCGAACGCAGTATTCTCGACAACGTCTTTCCAGCCCTTGGTGATGGCTAATTCGAAAACCAAGGGGAAAGCAAAATTCGCTTCGTGACGAATCTGGACCTTGGGGCTAGCGGAGTACGCATTCAGTTCAGTAATGAGCTTAACAGCAAAGTCCTGTGACTCGTATGGAGCAACGAGGAGACCCAGTTTGATTAGACTGGCGATATGAATAGGGCTGTACTCTTCCAGGTCTCCAAGCTCTTTGACAATTCGAAGAGACTTGCCTGGGAATTGACGGTAGATGCGTGCGATGGTCCATTCGAGCAGGTAGCGGTACCTTGGCCATGATTCTAGCGTCAAGGCGTGTGTAAAACCGTCGAGATAAGCGTCTACGTCGGATTCCATCACACAGTAGTGGCTCATCAACAGCATCGACTGTAGCTGGAATGTCCTCTTCCATGGGCTCTTGACAGCGACTGGTGGTTTCTGATCCTTCCAAGGCTGTAGTAGCTGATCGAATATCCTTCGGGCAGTACTTGTTTGCTCTTTTGGGAAACTTCGCAGAAGGTCTATAACAGCCGCGTATGCGTGCCATTCTCGCATACCATAATATGAGGCATACGTTCGATGCGGTAAGTATCGTTGAAGTTTGTCGGCAGCGGCCACTTCGAACAAAAACTCCGGTCTGATCGATGCCGGGTCGTTGACAAAGTCAAGAATGTAGTTTTCAAAGGGAAGTATGGATATGATGGACGGATTTGTGAACGCAGCTTTGCGCAGTGTTTGAGCCAGCACTGCTAGAACGTATGACCTTCCCTTGGAAAGCTTCGTGAGACGCAGCATGGCTTTAGAGAGGAGTGAAGTGAGGTCTGACTCCAAGCCGCCGTCTTCTTGACTATTCCTGGCACAAACATTGATACATGTCGGGTGAAACAGCAACGGTGGTAGATGTACAGCGAATGGTCGGATGAAGTCGCGGATTTCCGCCTCTTCCCAAAGTGCTGCTAATATAGTATGTAGATCGTTAGGGTCGACGTTGGTTACGTCCGTCCGGTCAAGCAGCTCAATCATGGCCTTGCAAGCTGGTGCAAAGGCTGGACCTTGTATGCAGCTATGTTTCGAGTCGTGGAGATCGCTCAAGAAAGACTCAAAAGTGGGTATACCGCCATTATTTTCGGTGATAGATGCTGGTAATGTAGACTGATCTACTGGGTTTTCTAGCTTCTGGCACTTGGCGCGTAAACTTTCATTGGTGGGTATATCCGTCGAATCTAGATCAGGGTCAAGAAGGAGGCAGAGCTTTCGGCAGTGGATACTGTGCAAGTCACTTGCTACCTCAGGCATGCCAGGCAGTCGCGACAGATTTAATATCTCTGTGATCTCTGAGATTTCCAGCTTGTGGTGTGAAGTCCTTCGTTCGCACCTCACCTTTAGGCCTTCAATGAGACCATGTAGCAAGTACAATATTGCCGGTTGGAACATCTTACCACCAGCATTGAAGATATAGCGAACAACGCCGAGGACAATTGCCCGACCATTACGGTTGTCGATGCCAGCCTCGGTAACGTTGTAGTTGACTGAAGGGACGAAGGATGGGCTATCTTCTGTGTCGGATACGAAGTGGGAAATGACAGCGGCGAGCCTCTCTCCGTGAGCGCACTCTGTCGATGATCGTGTGGTAGTAAGCGTTGACGTGAAGAGGCCCCCATCCATTGCCCAAGGCAGAAATCCATCGAATAGAAAGTTGATATGACCGTTCAAGTCACCACGGCGCTGTGGAGCGAAGATCAGCACGAATCAAACTGTACAACAGCAGGGACACCTTATTTTGACTGTACTCCGTGCATAGTCGATATGTTGTTGTACAGCCGACACAGCTTTGCCGAGTGGTATCAACCACCGAGAAGATGAGAAATGTTACTTACCTTGATGACAAAATCCATGTACCAACCACCAATCATCTTTCTGACGCTCTCTTGAATCAGTGGATTCAAAGCTGCAGTGAGCAGCGTTGTTGCCATTGCAGGAGTGACCCTGGAAACACCTGTTGCCGAAGAAGATCCAAGAAGGTTTGTCATGGATTTCAAGCAATCCTCGACTTGTCCAGAATACCGATGTAGCACGATCGTCTCAAACAGTGTCGAGTACAGATCGTACTGCTCACGGTCTTCTTTGCTAGCATAGTATCGCATCGTTGGTGTATCGATGGGACTAGATGTAGCGAGGAAAGATTGTCGAATGATTCCAAGACAGTACTTGCGCTGGTCAGCATGTCCCTTTACAAGACCCAATCTAAGCTTTCTCCAGTACTCCTCGTCGCTTACGCAGTCCAACTTGATGCCACCAGAAACGGCAAGGGAGATCCATTGGAACCAAGTCCGATAGATCTTGCTAGAGCGAGCGGCGAAACATGCCATGTCGAGAGCGTTAAGTCGGTCCCATATTGACTGATCCACAATGTCGTCGAGATGGGCGAGCGAGTCATCCTTCTTGCTCTTTAGCAGCGAAAAGAAAGCGGATAACGTATCATGCGCTGTGTCATCGAGCCTGTCGATGCCGATGAAATTTGAAAGAAGAGGGAGAGTCCAAGGGTCGACCATGTGTGCATACGCGGCTGGTATCCAGAAGGAGCACTTGAGAAATTCAAGGTAAGCCTTCGCACAATGGAGACTATCCGGATGCGGTTCGCTAGATGAGAGATCTTCAACCAGAGTAGAAAGTCTGTGGTTGAGCTTGGAGCTGAGGAGCGAAGCGGCAAATGATCCGTGGCTATGGCATATCTCAGCAATCTCGTATAGATTCTGGGATGCCTGTTCGTCGACTAGACAGTCTAAGACGGTATCCCATAGTTCTCCATGCTGCGAAGTGTCGGCCCCTTCTTGATCAGCGCTTTCGGAGGGCAGCAGTCGCACGCAAATATCGAGTGCATTGATGTCGACACCGGGCGCGGCTTTTAATTTGGCCAGACTGCCTTCAAACGCTGTTTTCCTGGTTTGCTCGTCCAAGAGACTGAGCACCGCAGCCGTAGCCATGGCTGGTAGGCCTGATAGGCTTGAACTTTATGAAAATGAGCAAAGCTTTGCTGGTGCGGTTCAGGACGGGTGTGGTGTTGCTAAATGCATTGTTAGAGTTCACGTTGTAGGGTCGACACCAGTCACATTTTGCGCCCGCTTCAGATGAAAAATTTAGTCGCTACCTAGGGACGGCCATGCGCAACTGGCCGGAGCAACATTCTTGACAACACGATCCCAACAACACATGGAACAGACGACGATACATGCGAAAACTCCGGGAAAGGCAGACGGACGCTGCGCGCGGACATGAATGGCAGAGGGCTTCACCGTATATTGACGCCTTATGCAGCAGTTGACCGGAATCTTGCTTTTGCCCTGGCGGCCCAGTCCCTGTGTAGGTGGAGAGAAGACGAGAGAGACTGTGGGTACACGCCGGAAGCACACGCGCACTGCGGTATGAGGTCTCGTCAATTGCAGCCCTTTGGTCCCGTCGCGTCGCGCTGTGATGGCGCGCGCGCGTGTGTGGGGAGCTTGGCAGTGACGTGGTATCGATCGCACACGGCAACGGGGTGTTGACAGAGGCCAAACATTGGCCGCGAGTCATGGGCAGAGCGATCCGTGCAGCACATGCCAACACCGCCTATGCACCTTGTATACATACACCGGTCGCAACAGCTCTGGGATTCTTGCTACCTCATATTAGACCATATATTGGACTACAGAATGTATCCTCTACACACAACCGCCTCGGCGCCTTCAATGCGTGCCTCGGAAGCCTCGTTTCTCCCACATACACCCGCACCCATGAACGACGATCCCGGAAACGTCAAGGTCGTGGTGCGATGCAGAGCCTTTGTGCCGAGAGGTAGGGTTGCCAATGCTCAATTGATGCACCCAGACGCTGATGAAAGCCAGAGAAGGAGAAGGGCACACAATGTTTGATCCGCATGGACCCAGCGACGCAAAAGACGACTCTCTATGCGCCCGAAGAGGGCCAGAACAACGGACGCCGCGTCCTTGACGACAAGGAATTCACATTCGACCGCTCGTACTGGTCCCACGACGAGAGCGACCCGCATTATGCCCACCAAGAAGACGTCTATCGCTCTTTCGGCGAGGAGTTCCTCGACCACAACTTCTCCGGATACCACACATGTATATTCGCATACGGCCAGACAGGGTCGGGCAAGAGCTACACCATGATGGGCACACCAGACAATCCAGGCCTGATTCCACGAACTTGCGAGGAGCTGTTCGACCGAATCGCGCATGAACCGTCGCCTAACACAAACTACCACGTCCAGGTCTCCTACTTTGAAGTCTACAACGAGCACGTGCGCGATCTTCTCGCTCCAAAGACGACTCCACCTATCTATCTCAAGATTCGCGAGAGCCAAAAGGACGGTGTCTATGTCCAGGGTCTGACCGAGGCTGAAGTCAAGAGCTATGCCGATGTTGCGCGCTTGATGAAGATTGGCGACACGGTAGGTTCCTCCTCTCGTGCTCTTTTGACCGAATGCTAACTATGAGTAAAGAGCCGAACGGTTGCCTCTACCAAGATGAACGACACCTCATCACGATCCCACGCCGTCTTCACGATCCGCCTCAAGCAAATCACCCACTCACTGCTCTCTGACGAAACCATCGAACGTACAGCACGTATGCGGCTTGTCGATCTCGCTGGTTCCGAACGAGCCAAGTCGACAGAGGCCACAGGAGCGCGTCTGAAGGAGGGAGCGCAGATCAACAAGTCGCTCACTACACTTGGTCGCGTCATTGCTGCTCTGGCAGACCCGCGAAGACATGGTGCCAAGGGAAGACGGCCACGGGAGGTTGTGCCATACCGTGATTCAGTCTTGACCTGGCTGTTGAAAGACTCTCTGGGTGGTAACAGTAAGACAGCCATGGTTGCCTGCATTGCCCCAGCCGACTATGACGAGACTCTTAGTACGCTCCGTTATGCCGACCAAGCAAAGCGCATCCGCACACGTGCCTTGGTCAACCAGGACTGCATGTCGGCTGCTCAGCGAGACGCCCAGATTGCAGAGATGTCAGAACAAATCCGCAGTCTACAAGTCTGCGTCAATGCAGCCAGCCAGCGTAAGAGGGAAGAAGCCACAGAGCTGGACGAGTACCAGAGGCAGGTAGCACTCATGCAGCGTCTCATGGAGGAGAACCGTCATACTTCCGCAGCAAAGATCAAGGCCCTCACGTGCGAAGTCGAAGAACTCCGTCCACTGAACGTAGCCCTACGCGCAGAGATTGATTCATTGCGCCGCCATCTCCAGCTTGCTTTAGGGGAGCTCAAGAACCCTATCGTCCTCCCCCCACCGCGAGAGCTTGGTACACCAGACTTCGACAAGGAGGAATGGTTGGGCGAAGGGGACGGTGAAGAGAAGGCAGTCTCTGATGATGAGGCCAGCGATGGTGACTCGGATTCTGGCTACGACGAGGGTGACCACGACGAATTGGCGCAGGAGTTACACAACGAGGCGGAAGCATTCCTTCAGGATCTGGCCATGTTCCGCAAGAAGGTTGGCAGCGACAACGATCGCTTTGGTCTTCGCGAAACACTTGCTGAGCTCATTGGAGGACATTGAAGAAATTGAGCTTCTAGGGTAAAGGCCCAGACATTGGTTACGAATGCATGAGCGACGGCGTTGGGTTTAAATTAGGTTCAAATGCAGTAGGATAGTATACTAGTATATAGCCGGCAAGAGTAACGAGAGATATCCATAAGTGGTAATCAATTGTGCTGCAGTTCATGTGTGGAGTTGATGTAAGGTGACAGCCTCGGTGCGCGCAAGCTATGACCTCAACCAAGAGCTCCATGCAGGCACACCAAGCCTCCGACAAGTTCGCGCCATGATACCCCGATAGTCGCGACCAACCATGTCCAAGCCAACAGCCAACTGGGAGAAGGTCGGCGACAAGTTTTACAGGAAAGTGCAGCTTTACCAGGCTGTCTTTGACCAAGACCTCGAGCTCGAGAACTACAATGTGGTGGGGGCGCCGTACAGCGGTGCTGTAGGTAGGTACGTCCCACCGTCTGCCGACGATTGCGCAAACATGTGGACAAGATGACTGATTCGAGCAGCCGTCTACCGCGATGAGGAGAAGCTGCACGCCTACCGTGGACCCGGCGCGTCCAAATCGAGCATCGACATCTACAGCTGCGCGGGCAAGCTGATTCGCACTATCAATGTACAGGGCCTCTACATGCATTCGGGGAGACTATAGCATCAGACGCTGACAGGCAACAGTGGGACAAAGGCACCATCAAGGGCCTGGGATGGTCCGAAGACGAGAAGCTGCTCGTCATCACATCAGACGGCACCGTGCGCTGTTACTACGACCTCCAAGGCGACTTTGTACCCTTCACTCTCGGCCACGGCGCAGATGAATTCGGCGTCGTGTCCTGCAAGTTCTACAGCACCGGCTTCGTTGCGCTCCTTGCGAACAACCACCTCATATCCGTCACCTCGTACGCCGAACCACGCCCCAAGCTCCTCGCCATACCTCCCACGGAACCTGTCATATCATGGAGCATCATACCACCTGCCTACTCGCTCTCGCGGTCCGTGGAAGTCATACTGGCAATAGGGTCGACACTGTACGTGGTTGATGCGACTGAGGCTGAAGACCGCAACTTTGATGCCGGCCCGTTCAGGCATATTGCCGTGAGCCCCCGCGCGGAATTTCTCGCCTTCTACACAGAAGACGGAAAGGTGTGGGTGGTTAGCGGTGACTGGAACGAGAAGCTCAGTGAGTACGACAGCAAGATCAAGACGGTGCCAAAAGACATGGAATGGTGTGGCTCAAATGCTGTCGCGCTAGCATGGGAAGACGAGGTACATCTGATTGGACCCAGGAGTGCAGCAACCAAGTTCTACTACGATACCTGGGTACATCTCTTACCAGACGTAGACGGCATACGGCTCCTCACAAACGAAGTCTGCGAGTTCATACAAAAGGTACCGGATGAGGCGGTGGATGTCTTCAGATTAGGCTCAGACTCGCCTGCTGCAAATCTGCTAGAGGCATCTTCATTACTCGAACAAAAGAGCCCCAAAGCCGACGATCTCATACAGTTGATACGGCCGAGTCTGGGTGAAGCCGTCGACACATGCATCAAGGCTGCAGCGCATGAATACAACATTCACTGGCAGAAGTCGCTACTGAAAGCGGCTTCGTACGGAAAGTCAGTGCTGGACTTGTACTCGTCCGATGATTTTGTCGATACGTGCGACACACTACGAGTTCTGAACGCGGTACGCTTTTATGAAGTTGGACTACCACTCAGTTACGACCAGTATCGACGTATGACGCCCGAGAAGCTTGTCGAACGTCTCACAAATCGCAGCGAATATCTTCTCGCACTGCGCATAGCTGAATACCTGCATCTCCCAGCAAACCAGATTCATGGACACTGGGCGCAGCAGAAGGTTCGCGTCTCAACGGGTCCTGAAGAAGAGATCTGCAGTCTCATAGTCAAGAAACTACACGGCAAACCGGGTGTCTCATTCGAAGAAATCGCACGGGCAGCGTATGTCGAAGGTCGCATTCCACTGGCGACAGAACTGCTCAACTACGAGCCTAGAGCTGGCAAGCAGGTACCACTGCTACTCAACATGAAGGAGGACAACATTGCGCTTGACAAGGCTATCGAGTCAGGCGACACTGATCTCATCTATCACGTTCTCTTGCATCTGCGCAAGAAACTACCTCTTGCGTCCTTTTTCCGTGTCATCAATAGCCGACCTGTTGCTACAGCACTAGTAGAGTCATCAGCTTGGGACCAAGACCGCGAGTTACTAAAGGATCTCTACTACCAAGACGACAGGAGACTAGACGGCTCAAACCTCCTCCTATCCGAGGCCATCGTACAGGAAAGCCATACCGCCCAGCAAGACAAACTGAAGCTAGCATCGAAGTACCTCCAAGACTCTCGCGACAGCACAGCTGTCTTCCAACGCCAAGCCATCGACGATGCCGCCAAACTCCTCCGCCTCCAAACACAATTCGAAACCGATCTCAACGGCCCTCGAGACCCAGCATCGCCAGGTCCATTGGCAGGTCAGACCTACATTGGGCTTTCGGCAAACGAAACGATGTTCCAACTTGTCCGCCAAGGCCACTACAAGCGCGCCTCAAAAGTCGTCTCCGAGTTCAAAATCAACGACAAGACCTACACGTACATCCGTCTCCGCGCCCTCGTCGCAGCCCGGCACTGGAACGAGCTCGAAGAATTTGCAAAGCAGAAGAAAAGCCCGATTGGGTGGGAGCCGTTTTTCAACGAGATTCTTGGGGCGGGGAATACGAGGGTGGCGAGTGTGTTTATTCCAAAGTGTACGGGGTTGAGTGTGCAGGAGAGGGTGGAGATGTGGATCAAGTGTGGGCTTATGGTCAAGGCAGGGGAGGAGGCGTTCAAGGCCAAGGACAGGGAGTTGCTGTGTGAGATTAGGGATAAGGCTGGGGGGAGTGCGGCGGTCGAGGTGGAGAGGTTGGTGGGTATGTTGCCGCAAGGGAAGAGGTAGGCGGGAAGTTGTATTGATTCTGCTGCCACCAGAGCACTACCAAGTGTGTAAACATTTGGTTTCGTCGGGGGGTGGAGTTACGTATGGTTATGATTTTTTCTTTTGAGATATACAACTAAATTCTGAGTAAGATGATCATCACCGTGCCCGGACGTGAAGATTGCAGTGCCTTGCTGCATTTTGACCCTCTCCGTGCCATTATACTTTCGGGGTAGTTACAGCATCTTCTTGACTGTATGGCTGTGAAGACATCTTGGCGTTATGCAGCTAACAATGACAAGCCGAAGTTTAGGCGCGATGGCGAGGCTTGTGTAGTTGTCAGCACGAAGTTGACGTGATGTCTATTCGCTTGGCAACAGGGTATAACTCACCTATACGAAATACGAAGTGGAATCAAAGATCTAGGCGATCTACTCGTGATAGCATTCCCCCTAGCCTACTCATTTCTGACCCCGAGCTTCCAAGACGTCGGGACGTGGAGGCGAGGGTTCAGCATGTACCGCGACTACTTCGGGCAATTGAACATTAGCGTCAGCCATGTGCAGCAAGATCCGCTGGCAAAAAAGACTCGCTTCCCCGCGTTTACTAGGGCTGGGCAAGGATACTACCGGGGTCGTCTCCGCAGCCAACGATGAGATTTGTCTCTTGACGTCGTCATCTCGGTGTGTACTCTTCCGAAGAAACCGAGAAAAAAGTTGAGATCTTCAAGTCGGCAAGTAGCCATGGTAATCGAAGGGCGAAATGGCCATGGCTTGCGATGACCGGGAAGCTGCGGCAGTCAAGGTACATAAGCCTTGAGAATAAGTGCTTGTTCAACGTTTTGTAGGATTCGCGTTTTGTGGATTCAAGCTTTACCGGATATTGCTACAAGATGAAGGTGTCTACTACTACCTTGGTCAACTTGACAGCTGCCGTGCCAGCTGCCCTCGCATCAACGCCCTACTCTCAATACATTCTCGCGCCTAAATCACGAACCCTGCAGCCCGTCTCCGTCCACAGCTCAAACGGCTCCGTCACCAATCCTGAGAGCCTAACTACGAGCAGCGCAAATGGAAGTTCGATTTTCACAGGCGAAGCAGCAACAGCGTACGACTTTGGTATCAACATCGCAGGTCTCGTCACCGTGACAATCGGGTCCGTAAACTCGACTTCAGAGTACATTGGCGTCACCTTCTCCGAGTCCTCATTGTGGATCAGCAACAGAAGCAGCGACGCGACCGCCGATGCAGGAAAAGACGAGACACTCTGGTTCCACATCAATGGCACAGGACGCTACACGGCGCCCAAGGAGAAGGGTAGAGGCGCTTTCAGGTACATGACGTTGGTCCATAATGGCACGGGGAGTTTGGAGGTGACGGGAGCCGAAGTACATTACACGGCCATGCCTCACTGGGAGGACGATGCGTTAGGGAATTATACTGGATATTTCCACTGCGACGACGACTTGCTGAACCGTGTATGGTATGCTGGTGCATATACGAACCAGATTTGCACTATCGAACCGGATACTGGCGATGCGTTGGTCCATATCGGTGAAGAGGGGTACTCGAAGGACGACGATCAGACGCCGGTTAATGTAACGTGGTATAACAACTACACCATTACGGCTGGTAAGAGTGCGCTAGTTGATGGCGCGAAGAGGGATAGACTTGTGTGGGCTGGTGGTATGTTGATTCCCCAATAGCGACCGCGTGGATGCTGACGAAATTACAGATATGGCTATAGCCGTTCCCGGTGTTGTCGTATCCACCAACGATGTCATCTCCATTGAGAACGCATTGGACTCGCTGTTTGCTGTTCAGAATGAGACGAATGGTCTGCTTCCGTATGCTGGACGGCCATTTCCTCCTCAAGCTATATCCTTCACTTATCATCTGTACACCCTAATTGGTGTCGCTGATCACTACCTTTATACTGTGAGTACTATGGCTGCCCTTTCCTTGTTTGGGTCCTGTTCGTAGGGAGAAACTAGGAACAAGCGTGATGCCTTGGGTTACAAGCTCCAGCGTTTGCTAATCAAGCCACTAGGGAGACGTCGAATACCTGAAATCCCTGTGGGACAAGTACAAATTCGCCCTGTCTTTCTCGCTCGCGAACATTGACGACACCGGCCTGATGAACGTCACCGCACCTAACGACTGGCTTCGCTTCGGTATGGGCGGTCATAACATCGAAGCAAACGCCATCCTCTACTACACCATCAACCAAGGCATCTACCTAGCCTCTGCTCTCAATGACACCGCGAATATCACCTCGTGGCAGGAGACGGCAGACCGCATCAAGACAGCCGCCAACGAGCTCTTGTGGGTGCCAGAAGAAGGCATGTACCGCGACAATGAAACCACAACTCTCATGCCACAAGACGGAAACGCCTGGGCCGTAGTCGCAAACCTCACTCTAAACAGCACACAAACTGAGCAAATCTCCTCCAACCTGGTCGCCCGATGGACACCCTACGGTGCACCTGCTCCAGAAGCCGCAGATGCCATTTCACCCTTCATTTCAGGATTTGAACTGCAATCCCACTTCCTCGCACAAAACACCACAGCTGCACTAGCATTAATGCGTCTTCAATGGGGTTTCATGCTCGACGATCCGCGTATGACGAATTCTACCTTCATCGAGGGATACAGTACAACTGGAGAACTACACTATGCGCCCTACGTCAACGACGCGCGAATCAGCCACGCGCATGGATGGGCAACAGGTCCTACTTCCAGCCTAACACAATACGTCGCTGGCGTGCAATTGCTAACTGCTGGTGGAGCGACGTGGCGTGTTGCGCCTTCGCTGGGTGATCTCAAATTTGCGGATGCAGGATTCAGCACGAATTTGGGCTTCTTTGGCGCAAGGACGCAGGTTTGGGGGAACAACACTGTGATGCTGGAGTTTCAGGCGCCGCAGGGGACAATGGGAGAGGTGCATATGCCGGTGCTGGATTGTGCTGGACGGGTTGTTATGAGTGGTAGTGCCGGGTTGAGTGGGGATGTTGTTGTAGAGACGATGCAAGGGCAGGGAAGTGTAGTGGTGATGGATGTCAGGGGTGGGAGGTGGACGGCTACGTTTAGATGTTCGGAGTAAGTCGTAGTAGTTGGACGAATATGTATGAATCGCATTGGTCGAATTGTTCGTAATACCAGACTTCTGAAGCTAATGCTGACGACTACGTTAGTGCCGTTGTAGACTACAGGGTAGAATGTTCACCCAGGGCATGTCGCTACCGTGGAGTCGACCCACATGTATGGCGATAAGAAGTACTACACCCTGCAGGTAGATTCTGCGATGGAAGACCAACAATGTTTACGTCCACAGAAGGTTCAGAATCTTTGGATCGTTGACGTGAAAGTACCGCGGTACCATGTATGCCGGCACGGAACAGACTCCGTGAACACGAGATGTTTGCTTCTTGGACGGCTGGCAGCCATGTAGAAAAACCGGTACAAAAAGCCTGTAGAGTACACGGATTACGTTAGGTTGCACGCGCCTATAGTAGGTCGACACAGCAACGGCTATGGAAAAGAAATCTCATCTGCCGCTTCCCGGCAAAGCTGAGCTTAATGCAGGATGCTTTTCTGGGTCCGGGCCATGGAGCGGATAACAAACAGGGAAATGCTCGGCCCACTACCAGAATACTTGACGATGGATTCGGATGTGATATTGGATGGAGTAAGCCGGAGAGGAGCCCGCAGTGCACTGGACATGTTTCTTCAAGGTGACGGTCTTTTTGACAAAGTCTAAAAAGCGATGAGGCGACCAGGCAACGAGGCACGAGGCACGAGGCATCGAGTAGAGGCGTAGTCTAGTCAGCGTATAGCACGGGTACAATCAGCTGGGGACAATCAGCAAGTAGTGGCAGACATGGAGGATGTTGACATGCAAGATGCCAGTATGATCCATGCCATCGAGCCATGTCGCCGCCTACCCCGCGGCTCTGAGTGGCGGAGGGCGATCGTGTGAAACGAGGCGTTCTCGTGATGGCGCGCTATACAGACGCGCCCGGGACGTCGCCGTGCCAACGGCGTGCTTGGCGCACTGTTCCAAAATAGTGTCGCGCAAACCACTATGACCACCCGCTTGCACTCTGATCTGCGCCCCATCCCCAGCAATTGCATCACTTTCGTCTTGTGTATACACATTGCGAAGAATTGCTTACTGCATTGCCTCTGGCATACAAGTAGAGTGCGCGCTGTTTCAAGCCATTACCCTCGTTTACACGCCTTCTCCTCTTGCTCTGCTGGCCGCTTCCCCACCACTACTCTCGCCTATCCACTACCACGTCACTATCACACCGCATCTGAGACCTCGAGTAAAGTTTACACGCCCCACTGGAAGCGGATACATTGCATGCGCGTTTGAGCATCGCATCTCGCCGGCGGGACGCAGCCACCATGGACACGAGCTACCTCGCCCAGCAGGTCACGACCATCATCGGCCAGCTGCACGGCTTGTTCGATGATATTGGTGTCCCCAGCCATGAGCGCGATTCGCGCGAAGCAGAGGTGAGTCGCAGTCGGGTCTCGTACATGCGCGCCATGGCTGACTCTGTATAGTTGTTCTCGGCCCTGTCCGAAACGCTCCACAGCCAATTGCGACAAGTCACCAACGAGAAGCATGAGATGACTGAAGAGGCGCATCGCCTGCTCAAGACCATCAGGCAGATGGAGGCGTCGCTGGAGGACAACAAGCCCAACCCCAACTACGAGGAGCACGACGACAAGGCCATCACCTTCCCCCTGACGCGCTGCCTCAAGGACCTGAAGGAGCGATACAGCTCAGTCAGCAAGGTGCACAAGGAGCGCTTTGAGCAAGTCAGGAAACTCGCCGAAGCCCTCGAATCGTATGCGTCGCATCTAGAACCCTCTTTCATCAAGATCAAACTCCCGCCCACCGCGCCCAACGCTACCGTTTCGCCCTCCTTCGATATCTCGCCCTCCTACGTCTCTAAGCTAGACAACGAGTTCACGCGCGTATACGAGGAATACACCAGGCGCATAGACACAGTCAAGACCATCTGCCAGGAGATTATCCAGCTGTGGGCTGAACTCGGCACGCCACAAGCGCAAACTGACAGCGCAATCGTACAGTGTCATCGCGACGCGCCTGAACAACTTGGCCTACACAAGGACGATCTCGCGCAACTTAAGGCGAAGAAGGAGCGACTCATCGAGGAAAAGCGCGGTCGCGAACGACGATTGGGGCAGCTGCGTACAACCATTGAGGAACTCTGGGATCGCCTGGGTGTTGAAGAGCGCGAGCGCAAGCAGTTCCTCACTAGCAACCGCGGATGCGGCCTGCGCACCATCAACGAGTACGAGGACGAGCTAGCCAGGCTGAATGAGTTGAAGCGCCAGAACCTACACTTGTTTGTGGAGGAGGCGCGTGTCCAGCTCCAAGAACTCTGGGATGCGCTCTACTTCTCAGAAGAAGAGATGCTTGACTTCACGCCTGCCTTCTCCGATGTATGTAGTGACGCCCTGCTCGCCGCACACGAATCTGAAATCGCACGTCTTGAAGCGCTCAAGGAGCAGCGACTGCCAATACTACAGAAGATTGACCGCCATCGCGAGCTGATCCAGGAGCGCGATGAGCTCCAGCAATCCAGTCAGGATGCGACCCGTCTAATGGCGCGTGGAAACAAGGGCGAGAGGCGCGACCCAGGCAAGCTCCTGCGCGAGGAGAAGATGCGAAAGCGCATCGCAAAGGAGCTGCCCAAGATTGAAACTGTAAGATTACATGGATGAGCAACGAGAACTAGGCTAACATATCACAGGACTTGAGAGTCACACTTGAAAGCTGGGAAGACGAATACGGACGCCCTTTCCTGGTCCACGGCCAACGATACCTCGACGAACTCTACGCTGCTGCACAAAAAGCAGCCCCACCACCTCGCGCAAAGACACCCTCCAACAGCGGCATGCCTACCAAACCCGCAACTGTTGGGAGGTCCTCACAAGCACCTAGTCGTGCCGGAACAGTTCGTGGTGGTGCACCACCAAGCCGATCGAAAACTCCTGTGTCAAACTTCGGGCAAAGCGTATCCGCTGCAAGCATGTCGCGTAACAACTTTGCTCAGTCTGTCGGTCCATCGCAATTTGGTGCTTCGGTGTCGGCGGCATCTGCGCAAAAGAGTCCTTCCAAGATTCCTTCTCGTACTGGCATGAATGGCACAATGAACGGCAGGATGTCACCAGAGAAACGGCCACAGCTGTCACGGGAAGACTCTGCAACAATGCGGAAGATGGCGCCACCCATGGCTCCTCCTCCACGCATGAAGGATCTGTTCGTACCGCCAGAGCCCTCACCCGTGGAGACACCAATGAACCGTTTCGAGTTCAACCGTGGAGAGCGCAGCGAGAGCATCGTGCGCCAAGTGGCACCAGAAGATCCCTACGATGACCGATCGTACTTGGGCCGTACCATGCGCGGAGCCTACACACCTACATATGCACCGCCATCACTATCCTCCGCCAGCAGTAGACAAATATCGCAAACCTCGTCCACTGGCACTGCCGCTACCGGCATGACCATGCAGTCCGGCTCAGAGAACTGGGAAACGTTTAGTGAACAATCCGATGAGATGCCAGAGGAGGAAGTAGACTTCCACGCCTACAGGCGGCAGATGAAGCGCTACACACCCGACGGAGGCCATGGTGTAGCCAGCCCCGGTCGCATACAAGGCAAGAAAGTCCGCGGCATACGCAGCGTCGACCAGCACGAGCTCCTGACAGAGCAAGACGGTCGCATGGTACGGGTTATCGAAGGCTCAGAAGCGGGCTGGACGACCGACGGCGACGACAGGTACTGAGGAAACTCTTTCCCGTCAGAGCGACAAACTCCACTTGGACCCTTCTCTCTCTCATGTCGACATGACTGCATGCGTTTTCATGCGATTCACGACGCTTATTACCGCTACGGCCGCTTTGACCTTGAGCTCGTTCATGCTTCAGCCTTGCAGTTCCCTCTTTCTTTGTAATCGTGTGCATTTCTGGCGGCTCAATTCGGCGTTAAAAGGACCCTGAAAATTTTCACTTCGACTCATCCTCGCAGCCGTTACCAAACAGACGCACAAGCGGGACGGGGATATTCGCCACGTAGGGATGTCGCTGCATGTCACTCCCTCTCCCGCAATGCCACCGGCGACGGTGCTGCGCCCGTTCCGGTAACGCGAGGATGTGTACCTGCCCAGGTGGCACCCTCTTTATTGCATTTTCTTCGTATCACTTGCTTCCTTTTCAGCGGTAGGGTTGCGGATCATTGGCGTTGGTCGGTGTAGGATTGCAACCTCGGAAGCGCATATCTGGGATAGCGCGCCATGCGCTCCCTGCCCTTGTATAATTTGTTTGCGTTGTCAAATTTTTTCTTGTGCGAGGATGAAGCGAGAGATGGTGCATACGGCCCGCCTGAAATGAGTGGAAGGCAGATCTCTCTGTGTGTGTGTGTTGGCGAGGAGACGTGTACTATTACGATTGAACAGAATCCAGAACCTCCAAAAACCATGTGTAAGCGACTGTGACTCGAGGAATAATGATGAACATGAAACAAATGCAGGCGCACGCAGTGGGTAGGATGCCGAGAGCCAAGAAAGAGCTTCTTCGGTGCGACAGAACAGACTTCGTTCCTTCCTCTTTTGCGAGGGGAGTAACCGTGCGACAAAATGTACTCCGTTCCTTCCTGTTTTGCACAAGAGATCCCGTAGGCTCGATGAAGCAGGTGCAGTTGCTATGACTGTGCCCTATTATGCAAGGCCGTTGGGAGCCTCAACTCTTTAGATTTGGACTAATTCCCATACCGAACACGTGCCCTCTGCTCCATGGAAAGTTGCAAGCCTGTCGCGTCGGCGGTATTATGACGATTGCCAAAAGGCGCCGGTATCTCGAGTGGGAATAAAGTTTCCCTCTCCACTCCACACGACACCATCTTTTCTCTGGAGCAGGATGGGCGGGCATGCACCCCGCAGGACCGATGCGGTGCTAGCGTGCGAGACGGCGCGAACCTGCAAGACAGAAGTTACATGCGTTGAAGCGAGATATTGGCAAGAGATAAGGATAGCACATCTGACAGGCCCGGAGCGATTCCCACTCAAGCCAACCATGACCGGAAGGCAACACGGTCTTACCGCGCATCGCGCTCTGCATGCATGGGATGCAAGCCACGTACAGTCATGGTTTGATATCTAGGCAGATCAAAGGGTCATGGTGACGGTATTGGGGTTAGTGCGGAATGCGCATGTCAAAGTGAATACTAAGACGATGACTTGGAGATGGTGGTATGAGGTGACTCGACTCCGTGTGATGGGATTGTCTCAGAGAGCTTCCGCCTTCCACCTTCCAGAAGGCAGGCCGGCGTGGGGCGACAGGGCTGAGGGCGGAGGTGGCGGCTAAGGCCAATCAGGGGATGCCCGTAGGCGATCACCTTTGTCGAGTGCTGTGCATGCGGGACCGACCGGGGCTGAAAGAGGCGGCATGTCTGGTAATGTCTGCCTGCCTCGTGTGAAGCGTGATCAGCGCAGCGTAGGCGTGGCGGTGGCAGAAGGACACGCAGTCTTATCCTCAGCCGCCAGAATCTGGTCCGAGAAAAGTGCCTGGATGGATGCTCTGTGCTTTGGTGTCCCGAGGTTTGATAGGGAGCATGGTGCACTCCCACGCGACGCCTGTCCTTTATTACTTACTTATCGCTGCCCGATAACCCTGAGACCCCAACGTCGTCATCCCTCCCTTATCACCACTATCACCACCGAGGTACTGCCATTGTACTTACTTGTCCAACGTCCTCAAACATACTCACTTCCTTTTCTTTCTCCATCTCGTGTGCGACAGTGCGTCGGCGATCTTCGGCACACGCATACCCTGTAGTCTGATGTTGCCCTTGCAGCACCATCCAATCGCCAACCAGCAATAACGTAAAGAAATCCGACGGCCGCACGTCACATCCAGCCTAGCCAGCACCAGCCGTACCTGGATCGACCCAAGCTGTTAGTCACGGGGGAAACGCCTTCAGGGCCCAAGCCAACGATAATGATGTACTCGCCAAGGTCCTTTCCTTACCTCCAGTCATCTCCACCACGCAGTACAAGATCAAAGTCCGAGAAGATGGGCACGCGAGCGCGAGCCAGTCCTTCACCGAGAAGTGTCATGCCTGTCACAGTGGAAACCAACACGCAATCTATGAACAAGAATATGTCGATCTCGAATATCGAAGCCGCTACCACCCAACCTGTCGTCATCCCGCCTCGAACACCTCTCAAGTCAGCAACTTCGACACAGACTGTGAGAATGAGAGGACAGAATGGAGGCAGACCTGCACGCAACTCGCAGAGCCATGATGCCAAAGCCCTACCACCGGCCGTTGCAGCCTTGCTAGCCGTTACCGCCATTCCCAAGATGCCCACCCGCCGACGACCACGTACTACAACCGACAGGAGGATATCCATGGACGAGTTGATACAGGAGTGGAAGCAGGACGATCCCGACACTCCGCCTTCACTTGTCGGCTCGCCCATGGACCTGCTACTTGGTCGCGTGGACGAATCCGACGATGAATATAACAGCGTCTTGAGCATGGAGCACGAGAAGGGCTCTTTCCTGACCTCAAGATCCATCTCGAGCGACTCAATATCCACTATGCCGCCTTCTTTGGATTTCGAGGACCCGTCGTTCGCATCACATTGGGACAACCTCAGTACGCCAGATTCGCTTGGCAGGAAGTCACTGCCTGAGCGCCGAGAGAAGGTTGTCTCATCACCACCTAAAGAAGATTGCATACTGGACCACCCGCTGCTACATTTTGGTCCTGATGAATGCGAAGACATCGTCTCGACAAGCATTAGCGAACCCGTCACTCCGGTGTCTTCGAACGAGCGGTTCCGGTCATTCAAGTCGAACTTGACTGCATCACTTCAAGCGCTCAAGTCCGCTGCGAAATCGTTTTCCAACTTCACAGCTCCCAGTGTTCCGCCAGATGATTTCCTTACTCGGTCGTTGCTGGCACCCAACTACACAAGCGAGATGCGACCAAAACACGTCGAAGGTCTACCGTCACCAGAACTACGACGATACCTCAACCCACAGCCTGCGCCAATCTCAGCGACTGAGTTGTCAATGCACCTCCACGACTCTCTCACTCTCGATGCCGACGCCGAACCCCACGCGCCGATGATCCAAATGCAGACTTACGAACGCCGAGGTCGATCGCAAAAGTCGCGCCGGAGTCGCGCCACGGATCCCTTTTCCGAAGCAGGACGAGTCCTTTCCAACGACGCACCTACCGTCCGGCAGCGCGAGCCTCGCGAGAACAGCGACTTTCTGCGTGTCATTGTGCTCGAAATGAACATGCGCCGCGTGGGCAAGCTCGACACAAAGGCCGTCGGCAAGGCACGTATTTGGTTACCGCCAAGAAAGCCCGGGTCTAGCAAGGCACCTTCCGTTCACAGCCCAAGCGGTGTGCCGCTTAGATGGACTCCTGTTGCCGTGTGAATGCACCATGGTTAGAGAGTTCCCATCAGGCCGTAGCAGCGGCATTCGGTTGCGTCAACAACTTCCAAGGTTGGGCATGCACGCAGGTCTTGGTACGGTACCCTCGATACGTTCACACGACAACGACACGACACGACACGAAGCGAGACGAGCTGCATGCATGTGCGTGTCGCGAAACGCTCCACCTACGTAGCGCATCGCAATGCACGAAATTCGATCCTTGGTCATTGGTGGGCGCATTGGCGAAGTCGATCCCGGGTTCAGATTCTCCGAGGATCGCATCACCTGCCGCGGTATAGTGCGCGAGCGGACCGGGTTCTAGTGGAGCCTCCGATTCCGCGCCATCGAGCAAGAATTCCTGGTCTTGGTATAGGGTCACGTCACGGCTGCACCGTTGGAGTGGGTGGAGGATTTGGCGGAGACATTGACATGGGTTTTTGCACGTGCTGCCGCATCCTTTGCGAACAACGTCAGGTCAGGAGAGTCAAAGAGCAGGTTTGTCGCAGGAAGGTTGGCCGCGCGAGCTCGCTCGGCGATACGCACGTTTCGGTGGTTCATCGGGAACGCGTGACCTCGACACACGACACGACACACGACACACGTCGCGGATAAACGTCACAGTCGCATGCTTCCATCCGTTGTTGCGCAACGGTCGATACCCACCCGCCATCCGGTGAATACTTGTTTACCGGTCGCTACACTCGCTTCGCGCAAAAAAGCTGGGGACATGCTTTCACGTTGCCAACTTTGGTATTTTCCAAGGCACACCCCACTCGGCAGTTCCACAATGCCGGGTCTCGCCGACGCTACAGACAGTGCTGAGTGGTGTGCGCGCACGCGCAACAGTGGGGGTACGACAGGAAATTCGTGTTACAAGTTTATATCGAGCAAGAATGCCTTCGGGTTGGATAGGACTGGACTGGATTGGATTCGACTGGACAGCACTGGTTCCGAGCGCCCACGAGACATTTCCGAGGCGGGTACCTTTCATCTGTTTTTTTTTCTTCCGTACCGTGGTATGATTTTACGCGTATTAGCGGAGAGAGCGGGAGTCAGCACTTTTTCACTTTTTTTTGCTCCCTTTCCCAACGCACATATTCGCTCTTGACAGTTTTTCAAGCATTAGCATGGGTCGGCGCATGGGTTATTGGCGTTTTGTGCGCAATGGAGAGCATAGGACGGTCAAGCGCTGACCGCTACACTTTTTTTTTTCCGTCAATTGGTGCATTTTTTTGGAGCGACGAAAAGGCATTCTTTTCCACATCGCACGCATACTGTTACACAATATGCATAGTATCGCATGGTTAATGCGATCTAGATTGCCAGACTTCACAGTCGCATTTTCTCGGCATATTCATAGCATCCGCTTTTTCGAAGGCGCATATTCATATATGTTATAGAAACAACAAGCACATGGCAAAACAATTTAAAATATGAAATAAATATACATTGATTCCCATGGTGCGGTGATGTGACCACGTGGTATTGGGTATGTTGATGTAGTATACATATCTCTTTATACCAAAGTCTGTTTTCATATGTGCTGCATTCGCTAAAAACTCCACCATCTTGAATACAGCTAAACAAAATTTTCCTGATTGTGCGCAATGCGATGATACGATTTGGAGGTATGCACTATCTTACATGTTGCAGCGATGTGGAATTCTGGTGAGAGCAATACTAGGATACATGATGGAACGAACTCATTGTCGTGGGTATGCACCTAGCATATATGGTAGATACGTCTTTGGTTTGATATCTCAATAGTGAATGTTTCCAGGACTTAGGGCTTTCTTCTCATCACTCCTTACCATGATATCGATTCGGGCCAAGAGTTAGGACTATTAATGCAGGAATACTCTGTTCTCTTATTCCATCTGTGTTCGTTCTACTTTGAAGGCCATCCAGCCGGAGTTCGAGGTTTAGGTCAAGCTTGCCTTGTGCTCACTGCGCTATGGGATATCGGGCTGATGGTTGAGGACACTTAGATATCGACTTGTCCTTATCGAGGTGGGTATTCGGGTGCCTGTGAGGATGGTAGCTAGACGACTGGGAGATGCTATACTCGCTGTACTTCTGTCTAGGCTAGACGAGAGGTCGTTATATGTGAATGTATGTGAGGATAGGTGAGAGAGCATAAGGGTGCGAAAATGCTTCTAACCCAGAGTTGTTGCCTGCAGCAGATTCAGAAATGCCACCTTCTTTCTTTTGCTATTGATTCTCCTGTCATCGCGTTCTTTAGCTCCCTGCTTACGCTCTGCCCGTGAGGAGATAGGAAATAGAATGTCTTGTATGCTAGGATTCGCCCTGCCGACTGAGAATGTACCAGAGTCGTAAACATTTGCCAAACATTGACCCTGGTGTTTGTTCCAAGTGCGAAGCTCTTCCGTACTGCATGTTTTGTAGGTTGTTAAGACCACAACGGAGAAAATCACAGGGCATATTTATTTCCTTATACACGGGCAAGCTGTGTAAATGGCGAAAAAGAACGAGACCTCGTAATACTAAACAAGACCACGTGTGCCTCCTTAGTACTGCGCATTGTCTCGGTCAATAGCGAAGAAGCTTTGGTATTGCAAAATAACGCATGGCGTTGTAGAAAGCAACAGGAGATTACAACACGCAATTCCTATCTACCCAGACATCGAAATAGCAAAAATAATCGACCATTGATGACCTAACCAGGGGTCGAACCTGGAATCTCTTGATATCGAACTGAGTCGTAGTCAAGCGCCTTGCCATTGGGCCATTAGGCCAGTTGTACTGGTTGTTGATGGAAGAAAACAAAATTATTAATTTTATATCCATATATCAATTGTCGCAGCTCACTGTTTCTCATGGTAGCGGGATATTCGACCAGTCTTGACGAAATTTTGTGTGTGGTGGGGCATAGAGCAGCTACGCAAAGGAAGTAGGCCAGGCGGGGTATAGCCACAACCAGAATTTTGTCTGCCGATCGGCTGCCGACATAACATTACACGCCGCGATCATGAGTGGCTGTAATCAACAGTCAACTGTAAGACTTTCCCCTCTAGGCAATGGTCAGATGCCGTAGTTATGCATGACCGCGATCGATGGTACGTTTGCGATAGTTTCCTTTCTAGGTAATCTTTGTTCCGTCTAGAACGCTTGTTGTGAAGAGAGGTTATGCTCTAAAAGCAAAGGGTGTTCGCCCGCCACCAGTCGTCGCGCGCGCAGGCGCGCAGACGATCTGCACCTCCGCCACTTCACATTCAACTGAGCCTATACTTAGTGCATCATCGCATCTATATCTTCTATCCGGAGCAATATGCATAAGTCTAGCAAGAGGTAACGTATGAGGTACAGCGAGCGCGACAACGGCATTCATTACATTGTCTTCATACAAGCACTATGTCCTCGTAGATACCTTTGTCATCAAACATGTGCTTGCGTTGTTGCCATGACAGATCAGAAATAAACACCCTGTACATGTACCGATATCCACGTCCACTACACCGAAGACCCAGGGCCCAGCGACACTCAGGGATGATATACAGCCTGTCACCGGACTGCCAGGAAGGTGGCGAATCTTCATCTTCGAATATGTGCCCTACTATTTTCGATCCAACAACAAGATCGCGACTATGCTCGAAGAAGCTGCTTAGTTTTGCAATCGAAGAGGGACTCGGAACGTTGGGGTTTGCTTGAGGAATAGAAACTTTGCTGCTGCGTCGTTGAACTTCTTTTTTCTTCGACTTTCTTTTGCTCCCAAGGAACTCTTCCAATGTCGCGCTGTGTTCAGATGAACATGGACCTTCCCCTGTGTCATTGTCCCAAAAGTTAAGACAAAGATAGTTTCGGAACTCTCGGATATGGGTTTTCGTATGAGCATGAGGTATATCCATACGCCTCAGAGCTCTCCGAATTTGCTCCTCCACCCCAAGAATCGCTTCGCGCAGCACATCTGTGTCCTCTCTTTCTGGCACCGGAAGAAGTTTCAACGTCGTAATCACTCGTCCAAGCACCAGCGCATCATGTATCTTGATTTCCGTACATCTCACGTCTATGTCATGTAAACTTTTCGGTATTCCCCATTTTTGTTGGTACTCTGCAGTGCATCGAGCACAAATCGATATGTTCGACGACTTGTGCCATGTCTTCCCCATTGAGACACCTTGGGCAAGTATATCATACCTACTTTCTGGCGCTCCATAGGTTTTGTTCTCTCCACTCCATTTTTTTGATTTCCACATCGGAACCCAGGATGGTATCCCCTCGATGTTGTTAGGCCCACTTTCCAAAATCCGTAGAGGGTACGATTGAGGTCGAGCGTCAAAGAGGATCCAGATAGCAATCCGATGAAAAAATGTATAGTGGTCTTTCAGATTATGCTCATCTTTCGTCATAAAGAAAAAGATATTATCATGACAATCGCCCATACGTATAAAACCATCCACGCCGTATATCCTATCTTGAGGTTCGGTTACCTCAAAATTGCCACTCATAGAGCTTAGATACGTGAGTATACGGCTCGCAGTTGATGTTTCGGACGGTACATAATCCGCGTGGAACATGCCATGGACAAGGAGGGATATCTGGGTTTGGGAAAATATTGATGGCGCATCTCGAAACATGCAATGTTTGGTCATTCTCAGGAATTTGCGGTATCTGACTTGTATATTGCCACATTGCATGATTGGGTCCTCTTTTGGAAGTGTGGCTTCCTGGATAACCCACACACGTCGCCACCAGGGTTGCATAGCTATGATCCGTATTCCGAGAGCTTGTAGTTCATTCGGAAATTGTTCATCGTTCGCTTCCTGGCCGAGCGGGCGGTCGTCATCCATAACGTAGTTCTTGGCTGCGAGTAGGGCCATCTCGATACCTCTTCTTTCACAACTCAAGACGAATTTTGTATCTTCTTTAATTACCTCCTGCACGTCTTTGAGAGAACCTAGCCAGATCCGTACCTCCACGGCATTTCTGTACACATCGCCCATCGATTGTACTTGTGAAAGCTTTTCTTCCTCATCAGACTGGTTGATACAAATAGCATCGACCCAAAGTATGCGCTCTGAAGCACGATCTCGTAGGTGTCGTAATGCTTTCTCCAGATTTTTCGTAACTTGGAATAGCTTGTAGCAACATGCCCCCGGGGCTGAGGCAGATGGCCATGTATCAGCAGTTCCACTCGTCGGAATTTGATGGTAACCAAGTTGAATGGGTTTTGTGTGTTTAGCATCGCCCCATACGTATGACAATGCAGTATACTCTGTTTGAGGCAGCTTTTCCAGGATATTGGCATGGTAAATTGTACAATATATATCATCATCGAAGCCACCTGGATGCAAGTATATGAGTCGAGTTTTAATGTCTCGAGTACATGGATCTGTGGAATTTTCAGTCGATATATCTCCGAGTCGATCAGACGAAGATTCGGAAAGCGACGACTCGGAAAGCGACGTCTCGGAAGGCTCAGGCTCAGACTCGGAAAGTGGAGGATTAGATAGCGGTTGGTATGAGAAAGCGTCTGGTAGGTTACTCATTTTCTTGATCAAGTTATCGGAAAGAATCAGCAGAACAGTTGTGAGAGGCTGGTGAGTGTCACAAGGCTACCTTTAAGTTTTTGATTACAGAACCGGTGAACCTGCAGCTGGGTGGCGGAGTTGTACGACTCGTCCAATCATCCTCATACATCTGCATTGTTCGCCTCATCAAGCAACTTGGCGTCTATCGTCGTGGACAGACTGCATGCCAACAACTGAGAACGCTGCTCAGGGTACGCGACTGCGTCCAGCAGCGCAGATCTCAGAGTTACTTGAACAGGAAGCCGTCTTGTGCGGCGGGGCAGTCTGATCCGTTCCACGACGGTCCAAAGTGACGTTTTACCCCAATCATCTTAGCCGTGCACCAGTCGCAGATCGCTAGCTTATTGGAGTCTGGTGCTGGAGCAGCTCCCAGCCAGCCAGTCAGCATCATTGCAATTTACCTGCAGTTGTTCATCTCTTCACGTACTGTAATCAACACTTTTTTTTAGAAACTGCCCGAATAGGTAATCATTACGTACGTGGGTGGGCAGCTGCCTCTGCATCCCTGTGTTCGCGATTCTTTGCTTTCAGCTGTGATCAACAGCCTTTTTGTAGGTTGCCTATCAAGGAAGTGAAGCTATTGGGACTAGTGCTTCTCGATATCAAGGATGTGGCTGTGCCTATTTTTAATGCTCGCGCTCCACTCGCTGATTCGACCGCGATTATTTTGAATCGGATAAATGTCACTGTGTTCATGATGTCTTGGACACGAAGTTATCCAGCTAAGCACTGATACCTGTCACATATAAGTATCGCACCACGATGGAGAGCCTGAGCTCGCTTTGTATCAACAGCACATGTGTGGTGCAGTGTCCACTCTGATGTCGAAGTGGTTGAAGTGGCCGTCACGTGCAAGCCCACCAAGTCTACCACGGATAGAACATGGCTTCTACAATTTAGACATAACAGATATGTGTCAGGTCCTGCGGCAACCGAATAATTGTGACGCGCAATTCACACCGCCACAGAAAAGTACTCCAAAGGTGTACACGAACTTTTGCACCATCATTATTAACCAACAAACCACTGCAAATGCCCCTAGGCCCATTGCCCCAGCTACGCGTAACTAGCCCACCCCATATACAGCACAGCCAGATTCTTCTCATCAGTAGCCTGCTGAATGAGCTCATTCACCGTCGCCTTGGTACTCAGCGTCTTGCTCAACTTCTTCTCCACCACACTCAACGCTCTGCCAGCCTCACCAGCCTGCTCTTCCTTCTCCCTCTTCTTGTTACTCTCATGCACCGTACCCGCTGCCGTTTCCTCCTGGCCCGACGGCGCAGGCGTACCTCCCGGCGCGACAGTCGTTGAGCGAGCCGTGCCATTCGCACCGGCAGTTTCTTGATTGGCTTCTTGCATGCGCTTCGCCTTGGTAGGCGTAACGCTCCAGTTGACGAGGGGATCGTATCGCAGGACGTTGAGTAGCGTCATGATGGATTCCCGTTCCTCGCGTAGTGTGTCCATGGTGAACTCGCAGCAGCGACGGAACACACCCTCCGTCTTCGTATAGCCCATACCGTCCACCAGGTCCCGGGTGAGTCGGAACGGCACGACTTCCGGTACCGGTAACACACGACCGGCTTCGAAGCTCACACCAAGATCAATGTGCACTACTTCACCCGTCTTTTCGTCAAGGAGGATATTATGACAATGCCGGTCGCCTAAGCCGAGAACGTGGCCAAGGATGGATATGGCGGCTGTGGACCGCGTGTAGGCTAGACGGCGCTCGAACCATTCGTCTGGATCCTCGAAGCGTTCGAGCAGGAAGTAGCGCATAACAGGGTGAAAGTTATCTGCTATCTTCTGCCACACTTTCACACGCGTTGTGAGTGAGTCTTGTTGGCATGCGCCGATTTCCTTGCGACACTTCTCTGGCTTGTAGTCACTTGGATAATACTTCTCGTGAGCTGGCATGACCCAGAGATGCAGTGGGACTGTGTTCTGGACAAACTCCATGAGACCAGAACGCGTCGAGAGCGGCAAGACTTTGTATGTACGAATGCCGAGGTTGCGTATGCGCGTTGCGGTATGATTCTTTAGTAAGCGTGATACTTGGTCGAAAACTTGCTCCATGATTGCGTCTTGACGGAGGTCGTCGTTTCCAGATTTAAACTAAAATGATCAGCATACACATTTTGTTCATGAACCAATTTCGTTGCTTACCAGTTGCTTGTACGGTCTGCCATCAGTGCCCTTAGCAGTAATGACTTTTGGCGCACTAAGTCCATTCGCGATCGTCATAGTCGACTTGAAGCCTGCGATCCTTGGTAGATCACTGTAATTCATGTTGGGTCGAACTTCAATCTGAAGCGTAGCAGGTGGAACATTGAGCTTTGGTATCTTGCTCACCAGCTCCCGTGATTCTTTGTACCGATCGAGCGGCAGCTCCCGGCCTTGTTGAGTGCTTTCTTTCTCGCCTTTGAACATCGCAAGATGGTGGTATACTTCGTTAGACTGGAAGATTGAGCTCCAATACGAGCGGCCTCTCTTGTCAGTGCTGAGCGCTGTTGCAAGCCCACCTGCGGCCTTTTGACGAGATTTCGCGGATTCATCTTTGGCTCGGACGACATCTTCTCTAGAGGTAGCGGCTACCTTCATCTACCTTGTTGTTAGCGCAAAGTACGTTGGCAGATCTGCCTATCACAAGAGCAGGAAGGTGGTAGACCCTGCCTTGAAGCTGCTTGTATAGACATTTGAACATGGCAAAACTTACCTGAATGGCGAAAATCTGGTGCATACCATGAAATGGGTGATCGACGCATATACGGAAGACTAGCTCCATCAACAAGTGCTGAAAGTCGTTCTCTTCAGCTTGTAAACGTGACGACAGCTGGTTCATCAACAACGCAAACTTCCCGCTAGGCACATCTTTAAGATAAGCCTTGACAGCTTGGTTCGCTAGTGGAGTGTCAGAGTACTCCAGCCACAAGGAGAACACCCTGAGCGCATCGTGGTTGTATTCGTCACTAGCGAGAAGGGAAAGCAAGTAGTTCTCAAGACATTGGCGTAAGAACTGCTCGCGGCCTTTGCGCATCCTTTCGTATTCCGCATTGTCGAGATCGTACCAGGTCTTGGCGCGACGAGCGTTTCGATGGTAAGTCTCACGCATCCCTTTACTCTTGTCGGTCTTGGATAGCTTGGCAAAGTCGTGGTACTCTTGCAGCTTTCTGTCCATCACTGTCTTGATGCGGTTCATGTCTTCGGCGGCTTCAGAGCTCTGTAGTTGCTTGTCGCAGAACAGAGCAAACTCGTGGAAAACCTGGCCCGGGCCTAAGCCCTCCTTTTGGCCTTTCAGTTCGCGAATCGCTGGTTGCAAATACTCCTCCATGATCGCGTCCGGTTTGGCAAGGCGTGCTTCAGCAAGGTGGTGACCCTAGATTCGTTAGTAAAAAGAAACACTAGGAACTTCCGCTCCTTACCAGTCGAGCCAGCAATACTGGCAAGCTCAGGTCAATGTTCTGTGAATCGAAGTCGGCATGGTCGATCAAGTGCTGACGCATTCTTATCGAGATTTCGGTCTCGCCTTGTTCCCAGAGTACGTTTGCGACCTCATGCTGAGCCGTAGCCTCAATATCCAGACCAACAGCTTTGCATTCTGGTACAATATCTGAAAGATAGGTAACGCTCGCGAGCGACTCTTGGAGCGCACCGTGCTTCCTGCAAAGACTGGACGAGGAAACCAAGGCTTCTACCTCCATACCCCGTATAGTTGCAGTTCGGGTATGTAATGAGTCGACAAGAGCAACGTTCGTTCCGATTACGTTGAACAGCGTTTCACGACATGATAAGAGCTGGCGCACGTCGTTGAACCTAGCCATAGTGAGTGGACAGACTTTACAAGGTGTGCAGGGTACTTACTCGCCAGCGCGCATCCACTTCTCTCGTGCCTTCATTCGATCCCAAATATCCATCAAGTGCTCTGATCGCTCAGCCTTGATCACCTCGTCTGCCTCTGTGAGTGCTCCAAGCGTTCGCAGCCGAATCTTCGTAGATATCGCCGAGCTGTCCTTCCCACAGAGGAAGTTCATGGTGGCTTGTAACTGGCGGTCGAAATTCTCTTGAGCTTCTGCCGCACTCTTCGCAAAATTCAGGCCTTGGAAAGCTTTGAACAAGGTACTTGCCTCAGTATGATTGAGTTCGGGTGCCTTAATGTCCCACTGGCCCAGTTTCCGTGCGGTATGAAGTGTACTCTCCACTACATCGTCTCCAGCGTCACGAAATTGGTCGTTGGAGAGCAAAGAGTGCGTGACACTGTTCATGTTTAGCATGATGAGAGACTTGACAGTGCCACGAGAGTCTTCCGCTTCAAATTCGTTGCGTCGGCGCATCTGACTGTCAAGGCGAGCACCGCGGAAAAGAAGGCTTTTCACACCATCCCCCTCGTAGTCAAGGCGATCAAGCACTGACAGAAGACTAGAGCCACGGTCCACTCCGTAAAACGAGTCGGGTTCGTCGAGATTCTTGTAGATCGAAAGCTGTAGTTGAAGAGGCACCTTTGGAGGATCGACTTTAACAGATGATCTCCTTGTAGTGCTCTTGATTATCGGCTGACCGGAAGAGGTCTCTGCAAACAAAAGTGCAGTCCTGAACATGCCACTGTTGTTCGCGGCCTGTGAAGCCTCGAGATAGTCTACATCTAACCACTTGTCTCGTTCCACTCTGGTGACCTCTTTTGGAACTGGTTGACTCCGCAGATAGAGGATAGACTGTATAAGGATACGAACGTGTGAGATAGTAGCTGGGCCGCACTCACGGAACCAAGTTGCCATCGACTTGGAGACGATGTCGTGAACGTCGCGTTGTTCTTCGTATTCGTCTAGTAACACGAGATGAAGGATATAGGGTAACAACTTCTCCGCCATGTGATTGATACCACGAAGCAAATCTGGAAGCGCACCGAGAATGGGGTCATCAAATGCGACTCTGCAAAGGGCCATCGTCAGGTCTCTAATCCAGTCAGATACTGGCTTCACCGGCGTAGTTGATACAGCTTCGCGCAAACCATCTGCCACGGGTTGCGAAGTGTTGTCCGGCTCTGGTGGCTTGTATACAAGCGCTTTACCTATGGCCTCTGGGATGACTCGCTGCATCTCCTTCATGTACGGCGACTCAGGATCTAAGCGAGAGATCAGACGTCTCACAGCGTCCTCTGCTAGGCTGACCTCACTGCGATCGTCGCTATAGAACAAGTCGATGACCTCGTTCACAATAGCTTCCCTTGATGATTTTCCAGGAACAGACTTTGAAGTTTGGATTGACGATGACCAGGGTCGGGCCTGGGCCGAACTTTGCTTGACCTCACCGTAAGCGCTATACGCTCTACCCAAGACTCGTGCCGTCCACAGCAAATAGCCGTGACCCACTTTACTTCTGCGACAAGATTCCCAGACTAAGGGTGCATATTCTGCCGCGTCGTGGTCCAACCCAAGCACATCGTCTCGGGCATTTGAAGCGGGGCGAAAGTTCTGGCAAAGCAAGTCCAAAGCAACATCTCGCGACGTCTTGTTCAACAGTTTGCGTCCTAATCGCACGTCGTCTAGTATCTCTAACAGGAGCTTGCTTTCTTCGCTACCTCGAATTGAATTACCTTCGGCGGTAACCTGAGAAGCCGCAATGGTGATGGATTTGAAGGCTTTGATGGCAGAGGACCGTTCTGTACCCGTGATTGCCTGAGCATGAGCCTTGAGGTACTCGGTAAGCCACGTATGAAACCTATTGGCTGCGTTCATGGTCGCCACATGTTGGGACTGTTGTGTGGTACTTTCTTGAGAGGAGCCCAGAAACACTCGGAGAGAAATTAGAATTGACAGGCCGATACCTGTGACGAAGCTAAGCTGTTGGCGAAGGTACTGGGCGCCGTGTTCAAAAAGATACTGCATGATGCCCACCGTATCCTCCGCGCATTGCATATCGGTGAGGAAAGGGCGCAGGGACTGGAGCGTCATTTGTAACGGATAGCCTTCAAGAGCTACAGATCCGGCCAGCGCAACAATGATTCGGATCTTGCGGATCATCGATCGGGCATAGAGCGAGCCGAGAGCCGGATGAATCCGATCAAGCAGAGAGCGCATCACATATGTGTAGGTGCTTGGAGACCAGAAGCCAGCTGGTCTATCACCTGTCCGTCTACATAAACGCTCGAGCTGATCTGGCAGGTAAAAGGCGGAGAAGGATGGCTCGATGCCTATATTAAGACCTTGCGCGGACTGACTAATTTCAGCAATCTCGGCCAGTACTGCTGCTGCGGGATTGAATGCTGGTTTCTTGTCTAGCGACTTTGGGAGACGTTCTTCATGATCGATAGTCTGGAACATATGACCCAGAATTTGAGGGAAATGCTTCTGGATCAGGCCGTAGTATTTGTCGCTACCAACCATATCTTTCAGAAGGTTGCCGAAGCTGGAGTCAGCTCTGTTCCGAGCGGAACCTCTGCAAGTGTCCCATGCGATGGTGTACGCAGCTGCCTTGCCAATGTTTCTCGACAACAGTTCTTGTGCTGATATCTCTAGATGATCAGCCAGGAAGTCTACCTCGTCCTTGCGACCAAACATAATGGCTTGACCCACCACCTCGGCTTCAATGTCACAGAGAAGGTCCGGGAGCGAAGCATAACCAAAAATCTGGAAAGGAATGCGACCGACTTTTTGGCCCCGATCTAACCAGGTGTATATGACTTGCGGAGCGAAGAGCCTAAAGAGGCTTTGCGAATCGCCGAGACCTCGAGATTGAGCAACATCGGAGATGCAGCGTTTGGCGTGGTTAATAGCTCCGGCGATGGTCCCCGCGGTGGCGAAGATACGATACACGCTATGGCGCAACAGCGTGTGCCACTGAGCTGCCAGGCGCGACAGGACAAGCAAACGAACCGCAATGCCTTCAAGCCCCTCATCATCGCCTGGTAAACTACTATCAACGTCTTGCAGGATCTTATCATGCTCGGAAAGGACAAAATCTTCGAACATCCTTGGCAGGTGTTGAGCAATGTGATATTTCACGGTCATGTCACCTTTGGACAGAAGTTCGAAGAGATTGGTGCGTACAGACGGAATCTTCCGATTTTGCGCAAAGTCCGGATGGTGCTTTAGTAGGCCATGAAGGAAGACCGCGATCGTTGTTTGCAAGTTGGCAGAACATCTCACCCCTCCCTTCTCCATCTCCCTGACGTAGTACACGTACAGCGCCTCAACGTTGTCGTAGAGATCTTGTGCCTCGCGATCGGTGGCGTCTGGGACCCAGACGAGCGTAGTCCCAATGAGAACCTCGACAAGCATGCCATTTGCAACTTCCGAAGTATTGTATTCGCGCGCGCGGGGATCAATGAGAGCTTCACTGAAGCGTTCGAGGAGATTGAGGCAGTCGTTTTGGGATATTTTCAAGTGGCTGTTCCATATCGAACGAAGAAACTGGCGTGAATGGAGAAGATCGCTTTCGGAAAGGGAGACTAGGTAGTCTACAAAGTCGGGAGGTACCGTCCCAGGTTCTAGTTGAGTATTTTTGGCAAGAAATGAGATAAACTGCAAATGTGCTGAGCATGATGCACGCAGAGCAGTTATATCAGTTTCAGCTTGTACGTCGTGTCGAGGCACATCATTGACGAGAACAGTAGCACCCGCAGTCATCTGCGAGTCAGGCTCATCGTCCACTTCCATGAAGTCGTCCTCTTCCGCGTAGAACGACTGTTTGACTTCTTTACGTTGTTGAAGAGCTTTAGGTAAATATCGAGCCAGCTGATCAATTCCCGTCATTTCGTACGCGCTCAAGCGCACCTGTTTCAGTGAGCCGATGTCAGGAAGGCTTTTTGCACAAGTTTCGAGAACAGCATCGACCTTGTATTGCTCCGTTTGAGGCTTAGCTAGTACAGTGACAAAGGACTCAATCAAGCCAGTGGCGGCTGATCGAAGAGCTCGAACGCGACGGTCGTCAGGGTCGCTAAGAGTCGTGACAGCTGGCGCAACGATACACAAGTTCGTGATGATGCGCATCATATCTGACGTAATACCCTGTGTGTTTGTTGCGGTCATATCGTTCCATTGGTGTTTGGCTCTGTCAAGCTCAGATATGCAAAAATCAAGGATTCTGTTTCCTAGTGGCGAAGAAGAATAGTCGCTCGTGGGCTCTTCAGCAGAGTTGCGCGGCCCGTCAACCTTGGCTACAAAATCCTTTGTAGGGCGAAGAAGTAAGAGGTAATGAGCTAACTCTTTGTACCGTCCCATCTGCGTTCTGGCTTGCGCAATGGGTCCCAGTACGAGATAGGTCGCTGGTTCTGGAGGGTTGAAGGGCAAATCGAGGCAAGTGTAGAGTACACGCAGTACATCGCGAGCGTTGCAGTGTTGCGCGTTTAGCGCGGAATATGTCCGTTCAGACCAGAGACCTACGGACTGTGAGTTATAGCCTAAGAAAGAGGTTGGTGGTGCTTACTTGGGGTCCATTTGGTGAGCAGCCAGTTAAGGATTCGCTCTGCTGTCGAACTGAAATGCGTCGGGTTTTCTTTGATACGTTCTTGTAGGATGGTAGTCAACAGCGACGAACTACTTTCTGTGAGCAGCGCTGGTCCGCTTAATTCGATGGATAGTAGCAAAGACTGGACAGTCTCGGAGACTGCTGAAAAGGGAACAATGCTCAGTCTCAAGAGGACGTCCATGAGATGACATGCAGCACGGGATATTGACATGGAAGTGACGGCGCGAGACGCGCTTTGCCATGCAGATATCCAGTAAGGGAGCAGGGTTGGATGTGACGCCGATTGCTGGAGGGCGGCACTGTACACTCGTCAGCTATGTCCGTGTCATGATATGGTGTGCTTACCCTGTTAAGCCTATCATCGCCCACACCGAATGAGCTGGATGCTCATCAGAGATGCATGAAATGAGCTTCTCCAACATAGGCTGGAGCTCTTCCTCGTCAAAGGGACCTTCCTGTACCATGAATGCGACAACTTGTAAAGCTGCACGTTTGGCGTTTGATCTGGGCTCAGACACATGACGAAGGTATTCAGGGAATAGTTGAGTAATGCGAATGCGTTTGCTGAAGGTCTCCTCGCCGTCGCTGCGGTCTTGGACAGTGTACCTTCTCCGCTCATCAAGCATAAAAGAGAAACGTGCAATAGTGGCTACAGTAGACCATAGGCCCTCATATCGTTGATGCTCCGTCTCCATAGAGAATGCACAGGTGTTCAGAGGGTGAGTATCGTTGCGAGCAGGGCCTAGATTTCGAAAGCAAAGATGGTCTTCCTCGAGATATTGGTGCGCGGTAGTTTCTTGTCTGCGTCGATAGTCGTTGTACATTGTCTCGACAAGACCTTCCAAGTTAGAGCTGATGGTCTCATCATCCGGGTCAGTGAGAAGGCTTGCGACATGTGTTTCAGAATATACCAGACTGATCATGATCTCATCCCTCAGCGTAGCCTCAGGCCACATGACCTTGAGCAGCGGAATCAATTCTCGAACTGTGCGCTTTGTCAACTCGAGAGATTGCAGTGAAGTGCGTGCAAGGATTGCATTGACAGCAGCCAGAGCAGCGACGCCCACACTTCCACGGCCAGTCCTCTGCTGCAAGAACTGCAATAAAACTTGCAGGATGGCATCAGCTCTAGAAAGCAACGGCGCATTGGAAGCTCTGACGAGATGGTGTAAGCAATGAACGAAGTCTTCTGTTGCGCGAACATGCTCTGGGGGACTTGATCTGGTCTTGGTCACTGGCAAGCGCGGAGACGCCCTAGAAGATGTGAAGTCGGCATCAAGGGGAGTGCGAGCACGACTTGAGACGTTAGTGCTCCAGCTATTTTGTGGCTCACCTTCGGCTTGGGGCTCTTGGAAAAAGCCGGCCAAGGATTCGATGCAGAAATCAACTGCCGCGTCCCAGCAATCTTTTGATAGACGCTCGACGTGCGGCTGGTATTCGAGGAGCGCTCGCAACGTCTTTGGGAGGTCCTCAAGAAGTGGTTCAAGCAGGCCGACTTTTCCGGGAAGCACCTCGACTATTGTCTCTATTATCATCTCAACTGTGGAGGCTTTGATTGTTCGCACGCCCGAAGCGATGACGTGACGC
This sequence comes from Alternaria alternata, assembly GCF_001642055.1. Classification (NCBI taxonomy): domain Eukaryota; kingdom Fungi; phylum Ascomycota; class Dothideomycetes; order Pleosporales; family Pleosporaceae; genus Alternaria; species Alternaria alternata. Next base: position 183,186 of record NW_017306225.1, on the reverse strand, counting down.
AGCGCGGAGGCCGAGAGAGGCAAGAGCGCTGCGGTCGAACCAGCCTTGCTCGGCTTGGTCTTACTGACAAGGAAGGCGGCTCGACCATCGTGCAGACATTGGACGAGTGTCTCGCACAGTGCTAGGTAAGCTTTATTCCCAAGAGCCTCGAGACTGGGCTTCCCGTGGTTGTGCTTGAGGATCTGTTTGAGATCCTTGAGCCCGCTCGTTCGGTCAATTACGCGTGATGACTGGATGAGAACTGTTCAATCCAGTCAGCGTGATTTTCTCTTATGCCTCGTCTCTATGCTTACGTTTGGCATCCTGAATATTGGTGGCGCCCATGGCGGCCGCTCACAGAATTGCGCAGCCGTCTACAAAGGAGGTTATTTTTGATAAGTTGAGAAGTCTACTGCAGACAGAAGCATACAACGTCGGCTGCGCTGTTAGCCTATCAGTGGGATAGCCCACGAGTACGTCTTGGGCGAGGTTTTGCTAGATGTAGCGCAGCAAGAGCAGACGCGAGAGGGATGGAGCATGTCCCGATGGAAAAGCGCAGGCGATGTAATTGCTTATACGCGTAGCATGTTGGCAGCGACCATGCGACCGTCATGTAAGGGCAGCACTTCCACTCTGCCTTGGGTCTTGCGAGTGCGGAGGTGTAGCGGAGGTGAGATGTGACGGGAAGGCGCGTCGCAGGGTTCACGTCCGTGCTCCTGCGCGTTTCTGCGAAAGTCAAGCTCTCCATTGTTGAGAAAACACCAACCAAACACGACGTGAGATAGCCACCCCTCCGCTCCTTCCCCGGCGCATAATGCGCACGACGACCTCACGACTCTCCCATGGCTGAAGAAGACAGCCTCGCCGCCCTCCAGGGCCTACACCGCGACTTGTGCGCCCACATCGACCTGCAGCTGCCCGTGCTAGAGCGGCTGCTGCTGAACCTAGAAGCGCATTTGGATGAGCTCAAGACGCTGCTGGACAAGAAGCCAAAGAACGATGCGAGCAGACAGGCTCTGGGCTCTGGTAATAGACAAGCAGGTGCATAGACAGGCAGGTGCTAACCGCGCCAGGCAAGATCAAGATTGACGACAACGAATATGAGGTCAACGACGATTTCAAGCAGCAGACGCTCGAACTGGCCGACGCCCTCAACCTCGACGAGCTCGACGCCGCTGCCCTCTTCCTGGGCGCCGAAAGCGAAGCCCAAGAGCTAGACCGATCGCAGCTGCAGACCGCCGTGATCCGCTTCCACCGACGCCGCGAATACGTCCTCCTCTGCGTGCGCATATTGATCAAGACGGCACTGGACAATGGCGATTCCGAAGTCGAGGGTCTTCCCGTCCTGCAGGAGGCTGCCCAGATGATAGTCGGTGTACATGGCACGACGAATCTGATGAATGCGTACGGCTTCTGGACAAAGTGCCTGACAAGCATGGAAGCGGTAGAGAAGTGGCTGCAGTCCATTGCAGAGCGCGTCCAGAGTACCCAGGTCGTTGGCCAAGTGCCTCTTCCGGGCTTTGTCGAGATTATGGACTACCAGCGCCAAAGCCTTACACGACAGCACGAAAACCTTGCCGCGATATGCACGCATATGATCAAACCCGGATACGTCAACCTCGACAACTACAAGGCCTTGCTCACCCGAGCCAAGTCTCTCGACCGACACGACCTAATCACCATACACTATGTCCCCATTATTCTGCGACTCACGTCCTGGGTCGCATCTGAATCCAACAACGTCATGCTAAGAGAAGCGCGCGCCCTCCACGACTCGCTTATGGCTGGTCGGGAAAGCGACAACTGGGCGCTAAGGAATCTACATTCGGCGACTTTAACTTGGTGGCTGGCCGAGTACAGTGGGCGGTACATGGACCCCAACACCCAGGACGCTGCTCTGCAGGGCATTAATTTCGAGGACGAGGCCAACGCTCGATCTGAAATCTTCCTGAAAGCACTCAACGATGGCGCCTTCCACTTCATGCTTTCAGTCAGTCAGGACGTGCGCCCCACGCGCTGGTACGACCCTCAGAAGACCAGCATGCTGTCCACGCTGTTGCAAGACACCACCGTCCTGAGCAGAGACTCAGCGCAACCCGAGGAATTCTTCAAGGAGCTTCTCATGGAACAACTCCAAACTTTTGTCGACTCGTTCATCACTCATATGCCCGATACCTTACGTAAACTGAAGGCGGAAGAGGACGACCAAAGACGACGATTACAACTACACTTCCAGCGCTCGACTGGAGAGTATCCGCTTCATTTGGAACGATTCATGGTCATTGTCGCATACGCTTTCGACGGATTCCCAGATGCAGCAGAAGACTTTTGGAGCGACAAAGAAAGTAACCTGTACGGATTCCTGCAATGGGCAGCCAAGCGCCAGCCGACACCTCGGATAGCCATGTTTTGCGAGATGTTACGGGCGATCGGTTCTGGAGAGGCGAATGCGGAAGCGGCACATCGGTTCTTGCTCGAAGAGGGAGCGTCTGCTTCTGGCAAGATTCGCCGAACCAGTTCGCTCAGCTACACAACCATCTTCAACGAGCTGCGCGAGTTCGAGAACGATATCCACGAGCCGAAGAAGACGATTCAGAGCAGTGTCTACGCCCCAACGAATCCAATCGACCAGATCGTTGAGCCGGAAAGCGCAACTATGCTGGAAAGCTATTTGAGACTCATTGCCCACATTTGTAGACAAAGTGCTTCTGCACGTATGTGGATATTGGATCTCAAAGAGTATCACTTTGCTGGTATCTGCTTCGGCCTGTGCACTGACAAAGTCGAGAGTGGGCTTCGCGCGGCCGCGTACGATGCCCTGTCAGCTCTGCTTGTAGGCAAGGACGCTACGCGTGCAGATGCGATGTGGAGTCTCCTGGATGAGTGGACGGTCAATGGCTTCTATACTGGATCTAGACAAAACAATGCTCTAAGCGCCACACCGAGAGACGATTTATGGCCTACGCTCGCTGACGGATATGATGAATCTATCGCTCTGGTCCGATTCCTCCACTCACTCGTGGAGCCGTACCCGGAAAACGAAGGTCTAAATGACAGTCTGCCGTTCCCCGAGAGCCTAGGATCATCGCGCAGAATGCCGGGTATCGAGGGTTACATTGACTTCGTCATGCAGCAGGTGTTCGCAGAACGCTCCTTGGAAGTGAACGAACCTCTTCAACGCAACGTTATGCGGTGGACATGCCTGCGGTTCATGGTAACATGTCTGTCCACCTTCAATGAGAATCTCGTTGTGTTCGCAAACAAGTCTAGCATACCTGTTGATGAGGTCATTGATCCCACATCGCTTGCTGTATACGTTGCGCTTCACCCGTTCGCTCGCGTCATGGAATGGCTCTTCAACGACAAGGTCCTCAAGGCTCTTTTTGCTGCTTCGCATCATGACGTGACCGAGGTCGATGCTGCCCCATCCGACTCACCACTCATTCAGTCTTTAATGCTGAGCATTGAGGTTATGGATCTAGTGATGAAGCTTCAAGCGACTTACTTGGACATCGTCAAGCCAGTTCTCAAGCAACAAACGTCATTCCACCATTCTCCTGTATCGAACCTGTCGCTTGCGTCCTTCGAAGACGCGATCCTGAACAACTTGCAAATTATCGTCGATCTTGGACTCTACTGTGGTACTGGCCATGAAGCCTTGACTATTGCTTCGCTCCAATTACTAGAGAAGATGGCTTCTTCACGGAAACTGGCTGTATCTCCTGCGGGCTTCGGTCAACGATCGGGACGAAGCAAGATTGTCGGCATACTGGAGAAGGACAACGAAGCGGAACGCATAGGTCGGTCTCTCTCGGGATTGATGCGCTTCAGCGCCGAAGAGCTTGAAGCTGGCGAGGAAGCTTCCGGATACATAGTCAAGCTTCGCGTGCTGGACTTTTTGAACAGCTGCCTCGCTGCTGTGTCCCTCCGGCCAACGATAGCGCATATCCTTCTCGGCTTCTCCTGTGGTACCAATACTGTCCGTATCGCCGAAGACAGCCTCTGGTCGAATGGTCAAGCCTTGTTCCACAGCATACTTCTTCTCGGTGTTCAGTATCCTGACAACGACGGTGAACAGTTCATAGCTTGGCGGTCTGCGCTCAAGACGCGATGTTGGGATGTTCTGCAAAAGCTCTGGCGGTCCCCATTGACAAGCGCTATCATCATGGAAGAGCTCCGCGATAACGAGCTGCTATTCATTGAAGCACCCCAGCTGACTCCTATCACACTTGATATACCCTGGGAAGGGATGTCTCTTGCACAAGGGCTCGAAGTTGCACCCAGTGACTACTCTCCCTTCTTCTCAGGACCACCAGCACTCGCTCTTCAGAGCTTCCTCCAAAGACGCGCTGCTTTCCTGGACTACGAGTCGAGAGAACTCCGCTTGACAGTAAAAGAGAGCATGCCCACGATGAAGTCCAGGATCCAATCGGTCCTTCTTGGCACCACCATACGACCCGGTGAAGACGCAACACTGAACCCAAACATCTTCGATTTGTTCGACTTCATTGAGCTAACATATCCCGAGCGTGCTCTGCCCGACCAGCACGCATTCTTTGAGGGCGTAAATTTGACTTCATGTCAAGAAGAGAAGGAAGGTAGCAATCTTTACTCTCTGCCACTACTGGAACAAGTCATTCGCCTCAAGATGAAGTATTGGAGAAAGGCAAACATGATTCAGGACGAAGAGAAGGAGGAACTGCTGCTCCAAGAGGCCGAACTGCTCATGGCTATCTTTTTGGATTGGAACCGACGCACACAACTTCTGCGTTACCACAAAGATATTCTCCAGTCGTGGGTGCAAGTTGTCATGGTTGCGGTACACAGCTGCGACTTTGAAAACGGCGCGCGCAGTTCCTTCATCATGCAAACCCTACAGGTCATTCTGCCAAAGCTTGAGCAATCCTACACGTCAGATATCTTTACCGCCCTCCAACTCGCTAGCCTAGCGGAATCTCTTGTGCAGAAGGTTGACTTCGAATCGACTGCATTCGACAAAACAGGCGACTTTGCGAACGATCGACTCTCCCAATTATTCCGTGCCGCGCTAGTTGGCATCTACAGCCCGGTGTCGACAGCCGAACTACGAGAGTACTGCTACCAGATCTGCTTCCGCTATATCCACGGTACCTTCAACAAGGCGACACCCAACTCCCTGCTTGGTCGCCATACACTCGGAGCCATCAAGAATTGCGGCACCAACATGCTCGAGGTGATATGCGACGACGCCTACAGCGGACAAGGAACCTGCAAGGTATCTGCCTTACTCTTGCTTAACGCCTTCGTAGCGGCAGCAACTCGTCAATCATCCAAATACATCCTCGATAGCTTCGTCTCCCTAAACTTCGTCGGTGTCCTCGTCGACAACATCAAGCATATCCCCGAGGAACTACGCGCTGCCGCCGCACCCCAGGTACCCGTGCTACTCTCCTACTACGATGCCAGTCTCGCTCTCCTCCTCCGCGTCTGCCAATCCCGCCTTGGCGCTGCTCACGTCCTCAACGCCGGTCTCTTCCCCGCTATCCGCGATTCTCAGATCTTCTCCGTAGACCCAGACATCGGTCTTGAGTTCGACGATCCGAATGCACTGCGCAAATACTACGAACTCATGCTCGCTGTACTTCGTGTCATCAACGCAGCAGTCATTGCACGAGGAAGGCAGAATGACCAGACTGTTTTCCAGGCCCGAGAGTTCTTGAAGGATAACCGACACAGTATGGTGAGCATCTTCAAGAGGAGTGTCAATGTGGGCGTAGGTATGGGTGAAGAATTACAGCAGGATATTGTGGATTTGGTGGATTGTTGGACGGTTCTGGTAGATGTCACTGGGTTCTTGCAGGTAAGATATCACGATGATTCCGGAAGTCAGGGAATCTTAACTAACAAACTGCAGTATGAGGATCAATCGAGCTTGAAGAAGGTCAGGCCGAATATGTTCTCTTAACGGACGTCACGCATGAAAGGAGTTGAGCCTAGAGGAGGATTGGTGATTTTAAGCGTCTGGCAAAAGCGATGGAGCATGTAATTGGTAGTGGCTGCGTGCTTGATTATTTTGAATCGCGATCATCTAATTCAACAACACTCACAATATCTAGACGTAGTATCGCGTGATGAAGGGTATTTGTCATTTGGGGCTTACTCAGCCTCGCGTGCCTGACGGAACTTATTGGTTCTTTGTACGGACGGACCCTGGAAAGTGCATCATCGCCGCCTCCTTGCATAAATATCCTAGCCAATCGTACCACACGCCCATCTTGGCGTGCGTGAGGCTGCGTGAGGTTACCTAAGGACATTTTCCTCCACTTCTGCTCGTCATGATTTCAAGTCTCCTAACGTCTTTTCATGACTCAAACACGTCCAAAAATCGCTCGCTGAGATGAAGATCTTCGAGACACAAGTCCAGGGATTACGACACCATGGTATACCGGGGCAAACCGTCGACGGCTTGCGCGGAATGCAGGAAACTGCGCAGTCGGGTAAGTCCCCAATTCCTTGTTGATTACCTAGAATTATCGGCCAACTACAATTCAATGTACTGTAAGCGATTGTATAACTCGCTTGTCAGGATGCGACTCGCATGCAACCTTACTTTAGCATTTCGCTGACCATTTTCAGTGTGACAAGAAGCTGCCTGCATGTGGGCAATGCATCAAAGCTGGCCGTGGTTGTTCGGGTTACCGCAGCACAGTAGATCTTATGTTTCTCGACGAAAGCGTCCGAGTTGTTACCCAGAATCAGACCCACGTTCCGCCTCGAGATGCGCATCCAGATACCCCGAGAAACAGATCCCGCCCAAGAGGGCATTTGGCAAAACGCCTGGTGTCTGATTTCCCTCTCAAGTTGACTGGCTTCATCATGTACCAGCCGTTGAACGACCTTGGTGTCAATTTCTTCATGACAAACTTTATTGTGGACGATCCTGCCATATCCCTACTGGATTACCTGCCCAATTTCTACGCAAAGACGGCTCACTCCGATCCTGCTTTGCCGCAAATCTGTGCAGCTGTTGGTCTGGTTGGTCTGGTCAACAAATCTCATAATAAGGATATGCTCAGCGCCGCCACGCACAACTATGTTGCTGCAATCCGGGCCATCAACAATGCACTGCCTTGTGCGAAGACTGCAGTTCAGGACTGCACAGTCGCATCGATTTATCTGGCAGCGATGTTTGAGGCGTTGGTCCTTCCAAGACGCGCAGGTATGGACAATGCCAGTATCCATCTAGCTGGTGCTGTTACTGTTGCACACTTGATCCTGCAGCAGCAGAAACAGACTGACGTTACCATTAAGCTATGCAATACGTTGATAAAGACTGTTATCATGGATTGCTGGATACAAGGAGTACCACTATCGCGTAATATTGCTGACTTCCAAAGGCTGGTGGAGAAGAAAGCAGAGCGTGTCCTGGTTGATGACTCTTTCCTCAACATCATTCTTAGCCTGCTTCAATTCAAGGAAGAGTATCGAGATGCGGATAAGGTTGATCCAATGGTCGTCGTTCAAAGCGCATTGGCTCTTGACGCAAACCTGGATGAATACGCACGCGACTTGGCACAGGAAGCTCCTTTTGAGAATCGTCAGCTTCCCGACGCTGAGCATAGCCATCTCGCGCACAAAGGCTACTTCCATTGTAAGTAAATCATGTCATTACACTTTGCATTTCGCGAAGCTAACCCAGAGAGTACGCCCCTAGCATCTGCACGCACATATATGGAATAGCGTCCAGACAACTCACATACGCCTCCACCAGGCCGTTACCCGCGAATGCGACGATGCAACATCTTTGCTGGAGTCGAGTACCAAGCGCGCATCATTCAAGAGACTCATCGTTTCAACAATCATGGAATTGCTTGCAAGTGTACCGCAAGCAGCAGGTTATGTACAAAATGATCATGTTCCGCCAGTGCCTCCTCCAAGGGTCGCTTCCTCAAGTTCGCGCAGTACCTCAGCCGACCAGGAGACGCACGAGCCCAATGGTCACACATCTATACCGCAGTACAACAACCACAGCCTGCACTATATACTCTACCAACTCTACAGTAACGGATCGGAGCTCTGCCTGCCGCAATCCAACAAGATTGAATCCAACAATGTATAACATGGTTCGAGCAAAACGCCGGTTCTTCAAGTCTGACAAGCTTACAGAACACGGTCAGCCGACGGCTGTGAGATCTCCTTTGATGGGATGAAGCCTAAGTGAATGCCAATTGCGAAAAACTTCTGTGTGGTACCTCTGCTAATCGAATTAGGTATACAGACCATTAGACTGAGCTACAGCAGTAAGCTGTCGCCATATTGGACACGGTGGAGGCCATCTCTTTCTAACCCATGCTTGTGTTCTTATTAGGAGGGGATGTTGGCTGGTAGAATGCATAGCTAGTATAGTGCCGCATATACTACATGTGTTTCCTAAGTAGAGAGATGAGTAGCCTGCAAGCATGGTGTAGTTGACCTCGCGCAGAAGTGTTGAAGCTCGACTCTTTCTTAACAATACGTTTCGCACTAAACCGACTTGTAAAACATCTTGTCTATCTTGCAAAGGCGAGCATTGCAACCCGATTGATTCAAAGTCTACAACTAAGCTTCTAGTACTACGACTTCCACATGAATGCTGAGCCACCTAAAAGATCAGAAATCTCTTCATTCCCTCGCATCGTTGACGAATTCAAGGCAATTTAGCTCAACATCTTCTCGATGGTTGGCTCAAGCGGTTCCGGGCGTTTGCCAGCCTCCTTCAAAAATTCCTCGAGCGTAGGGTCATCAATGTCGCACTCTCCATTCTTGATCCCATCGTACGCGCTGCTCCACCACTCGACTTGACCACGGTCAATCCCTCTCCCGATGTAGTAATCATCAAACTCCTTCCTGCTCACAACCTTGACCTGAACATCCTGACCCTTGACTTTGCTGACAATCTTTGCAATGTCCTGCAATGTCCACGCCTTCCTTTGGGAGATATGTACCGTCTTCCCACTCCAATACTCGCCCGACCCAGCGATTACCTTGGCCGTTCCAAAGCATATATCGGCGATACTGGTGAAGCTCAGGCCGCCATCGCCCGCGACAACAATTTCCTTTCTCGTATCATCCTTGAGATCATAATATCCGAAGGCTACGGGCCAGCCTTCGCTGTATAGACCTTCTCTGATGATGGTAATCTTCACCTTGCCTTCCTTCTCCAGGTCGTGCAAATACGACTCTGTGCGGAGATGTGCGCGCATCACGCCTGCCGTGCTGGTGCTGCTGAAAGCAAGCGATGTGTAATAAATGTGCTTTACGCCCGCCTCGAGCGCAGCATCAACTGCAGCGCGATGATGTTTCTCGCGGCCTTGCCAGAGAGGGGCGTCGTTGTAGTCCATTTCGATGATTGGCGAAGAGATGAGGAGAAGGGTGTCACATCCTGAAAATGCTCTCTTGAGTGAGGAGGCATCGTTGAAGTTGGCCTGGCGCAGATCGATGTTTTGGGAGCGGAGAGCATCGAAACGCGAGTCTTCTGGATTTGAGGAAGTCTAGGGATGGTGTTAGCCTGGATGCTCGTCCAAGTGCACATGTGGTGGTCTTACGCAAACGACTAGTTCCTTCGGGTCGATCAGTTTGTTCTCGAGGATGGCCTGTAAGATACCACCGCCGAGCTTGCCTGTCGCACTGTTGATAGCGATTGTCATCTTTTCAGGTCGTAGTATGGTTTTCCTTTGTTGAGTTCAAAGAGTTGATCGTAGTCAAAGTAGTACTTTGAGACAAGTGATCGGTTCGTATAATAATCTTATTCTGCTTGGGTTCTGGAAAGTAACATACACATGCGACATATAATATATTCACAGGTGAGTGATCACTAATCATAGATGGCGTCACATTGATCGCCCTGCAGGTACCAACATGTAGCTCCACTAAGCTACTAGTCCTGCCAGATTTTCTCCCAAGTCCAATACATATGTAAGCAACGTGGGTGTGTAAGCAATTTCGTGATGCAAGTTATCCGTAGGCGAGATGTGTTGTCAAGGGCGAAACCGCGGTAAACGCCAAGGTTAGCAGGAAGGCCCAGGCCTCTTCGGGTAGCAATAACCAGAAGTAGAAAGTGAATCGAGGCAAAATTGAAAGCATATTTACAAGCAACCTGAATAAGCTGCATCACGTAATCTTGTCAACGTTGTACGAAATATTTCCTATACACTGAGAGAGATATTTACCTCTCGCAGCTCACATTCCCAAACAGATACTCAAGGCAGACTGTGTAGTAGTAAGTCATGTGAAAGTCTAATACACGCCCACTCTTACTATCGGTTCTTCGCTTCGAGACTTGTTGTACTTGTGTATAGGCAGGGGGTCATCCATAAAGAGTACTACTTTTGGCTTAAGTCGGGGATCTATCTGGCTAGGTCTATGTAACTACTTCTTCCCATAAAGGTTCTTCGCAGTTGATGGTGACGTCTTGAACGGAAATTTCTCAAATGTCGCGATGAAAAAGTCTGCCTTGTTTGAACATGCCGCTACAAAACTCTCCTAACCCTGGCTAGAATGTCTTGCGCCTACGTCAGAATTCCGGTCTACCTGCCGAACGTAACTCTATGACAACACAAACATCGTGTTTGGAGCTGCTAAGCCCTGACGTTCGTTGTGCAGCGGTTTGTAGTCACGCCGAAGTAACTCCTTTGTATTGGTGTGATGAACGGACTAGTTAAAAACTCAAGTAAAACGCTATTGAACTACGCTTTTGTTCACCATGGTGAAGATGTGTTTCACCAATACCTGGGTCATTTACAGAATAGTGGCGAACTTTGTCCAAAGCAACGATCATTTGCCGTTCAAGAAATACAGAATCTAAAGTGAGAACTGTTGCTATCACTGCTGCATTCTAAGTTTCCTTTCACTGTCCATGATTGAGAAATGAGCCTTTCAAAAGTGTTACTTTGCTAATTACAGCCTTCCTTCTCTTGACGTGGCTAGGACTACCTACAGTTACTTTTGGAATGCGGTAACAAAGGTATTCCACACCAATCCATCAAGACTCCTTTTCGCTTCTTGAACAGCTGGGTTACCAAGCACCTTCGCTCGATTCTAGATCTAAAAGTCAGCGAACTGCTCTTCACCAATCTACGACATAAGAGAAATTGAGACTTACCTCCATGCTCTCCCATCCCAATACACCAACCCACCTCTTCTCCTCGAGATTTACGCTTGGCCCTTGAATGCTCTCCTCAGTTCCTTTTGAGCCACTTGCCTCCGCAACTGCGTTAACAAACTTCTTCCACGCCTCCCTAGACTCTGCCACTTTCTCATTACCCTCCCCAATCTTCACCTGCCACACCTCCGTCAACGTACTTCCAAACACCTTGGTGGGTTCAAAGTCCGTGTTGTATAGCTGAGGGACTGGTGGAGCAATAGAATGAGGCATCACTAGAGACTTGAAGGTGACCTCGAAGTCTTCTGAATCGACGAAGGACTGGAAATGTGAAGCGTCTCCCCACTCTGTCAGGGCATCAGTATTAGACTATGTTCGAATGTTCGGCAGGGAGATGGGATGGGGCATAACTGACCAAGTCCAACAGCAAGTCTAAAGTCTCCTGACACATCATTGCCATTCTCGAGGAGAATCTTTCCGAAATATTTGTGCTTGGGAGGAGTGGCATGTTTATCGAGGATCTCTACGAGGAAGGGTCCGATCTTGTTGGTGAATACAGCTTCCGTCGCAGGATCTGTCTTCAAAGTCGGGATGACGAACTCGGTAAAGGCCATTTTTGGTGTTGTGATTGATTGATCGATTGAGAAAGCAAAGGACGTGTGATTGTGTTGATGATCCAAGATGTTGCAATTCGACTTGGTTATAAATAATCTTTCCCTACGTTATAGTATTCCGAATGTTTCTGTAAGGGTTGAATTTGTCAGATGGATAGGCAGCCGGCCGAGGTTCGTCGCGATGTCGTGATAACTAGGTATGCTACCCGAGCAAAAAATCACAAGATGCATTCTACACACAACTATCTAAAGCTACTCCTTTTTTTCTGAGTAACACTGACGTATTACGAATCAACCCAACTAAGCCTTTTAGGGAGAGTTCCGCGACCAGCCAAGAGCTCGATCGCCTAGCGATGGGCGCTACTGTCTAGCGCTGGCTGATCCCGTGCTGTCAAAAGCATAGTTGTGCATGCAGTGATCTGCGTCGATCCTAGGGGCCGAGATCTTAGTCGTTTCCAAGTTTACACAGTCCTGTCCAACCTATCACGACGTCGGACTCGAAACTCCGAGGTCTCTAAGTTTTGGATATCACTAATCAAGAAGGAAAGTTTAGCGGGCTCAACGGTCAGAGCCTTGGCGAATTGAGTGACCGAATTCGGTTAGCGTGCCACAACCTCACTCCATGTAGTGCGAATCGCAGCAAATCATAATCCTTTTAGATGGTGTCCGATCGCGTTAAAGCCACCGAATTAATCAAGAATGATGTTAGCCTAGTTGAGGCTCTAGAGATGCTGAGCTAGGACTCGTGATGGATAGGTATTAGTGACTTTGATGGTAGGATATCGTTCAACTGTTTAGCCAAATCTCGCCGAGACGTGCATCTTGCTCGCCAGGCTGTCGTTTGTTCAAGCATCAACCTCGGTGATTAATAATTCTGGATGTTTTACCTGAGCGTCATGTCATCAACCTATGGCGATATAAATGCTGGCACTTGCACAGTGTAACTAGCAATTATAGCTACACGAAAATTGCTCGATAGTTGACCACATTACCTACTTTCAACATGACAACCAATACCCAATCTCTGCCGTTGGCAGGCAAGATCGCTATCGTTACTGGTGCAGCTCGCGGTATCGGAGCTTCTACTGCGTTGGAGCTTGCAAAACGGGGAGCAAAGGTGGGTACCACGATCTTTAGACACAATTGTTAGGGCTGATTGAATGACAGGTAGCCATTACATTCGTATCACCTAGTAGCTCCGAATTGGCAGATCAAGTGGTATCCAAGATCAACAATCTTGGCAATGGTGCCTCTGCAATCAAGATCCAGGCCGACGCTGCAAACATCGACTCGCCGAAGCAGATTGTTGCCGAGACCATTGCTGCTTTTGGAGACTCGATCGATATCCTAGTCAACAACGCTGGCAAGGAATTCCATGCCTTGCTTCCCGACATCACGGTAGAAGGCTACCAAAGTCTCTTCGATACGAATGTTCGCAGCGTCATTCTTATGACCCAAGCTGTCCTCCCGTATCTCCGGAGTCCAGGCCGGATCATCACAGTCGGATCTACTTTGGGTCGTATAGGACGACCTACACATAGCCTCTACTCTGCAACTAAGGCGTCTCTAGAGGCTCTTAGTCGTGGCTGGGCATCGGAACTAGGCGCTTCAGGTCACACAGTCAACGTAGTGGCTCCCGCTTTGACGGAAACGGATATGCAGACTCGGTCATTTGGAGGAGAAGAGAACAAGCATGTGCTTCAGCAGCAAAGGGATATGACTCCAATGGAGCACAGGCTTGGAAAGGCTGAGGATATCGCCTTGACTATTGCTATGATAGCGGATCCAGCTAGCAGATGGATTACCGGACAGACTATCCAGGCGGGCGGAGGAATCTACATGAGTTAGTTCCGCTCTTAATATTCTCCTCCACCTATAATGATCCAAACTTAGCGAAGCTCCAAAGATGTAACACTTTCGTTTGTGCTCTGTCCAACCCGCTTCTCTATCGTGTTCAGTTGTGCAGTGCGCTTTTTGCGTGATGATTATTGCTGCAGCCAGCCAATGCTCTTCGCAATCCTCTAAGACACCAAGTGCAACATTTCTGGATGGGACTCTTGCACAACATGTATAGTCAAATCGACGAAGAATCGTATTACAACACTGTTATGCAACCTGCCACTCGCTCGAATGTTACTTCAAATAGTTCTCAGATACATTGGTATTTGCAAGCAATTTCAGATAAAGACCAAGTTTTGCTGAATTAGGAGTAAACTACCAAGATTAGGAAGTGGATGTGACTTAGCATTGCATGTGAGTAAACAGCCTCCAAAATCAGCTGTTCCCTCTGTGCGGAATAGTGAATCTCTTGGATATGCAGGACTTTTAGTGCGACATTCGGTGATGCAGCTTTCCAACGAATCCCTTCTTTGAAATTGTCCATCCACACTTCACTAGCTCCGTCTTCTTTGATTACTATTCCGGCCTCGGTCTCGGCTCGGCTCGTTAGCAACTTTTATACACAACAAAACAACGGGTTGTTAAGCAGACTTACATTTGGGCAGTTTACGAGTTACTAAGCAATTCCGTACTTTGCTAGATAATCGTGTTGCGGATAGAAGTGGCGAATCTGGTTTGCGTCGTTAGTTCTTAAGCCGTACAACCCCGAGATAATCACACGGTATGCAGATTCTCTCGCACTTACTATCTACATATCATTAACAGTCCCGTGGACTATTCTTCAAGTTACTTTCCATATTCATCTGAATCTGAGATTCACGATCCGACATCGCATTCCAACTACAAGATATACCTATTAGACCTTCGGTCACTCCTTCCATCATGGCTTTGAAAGTAGATGCAGAGTTTGCAAAGGCATTCGAACCTTTCGCTCAGGCTCTTGCATCAGTTCCAAAGGCCCACGTCTTTGATGTTGAGTCCCGAGTCAAGGGTATGGCAGCATTCGTATCCATGGCTCCTCAACAACCGATTGCCGAGGGAATCGAGGCCACCGATCATTGGATCCCTTCGAGCGATGGTACATCAATCAGGCTGCAACAGCTGTCTCCAGCCATCAGAGGGCAAGAGGGCGACCTGAAGCCTTGTATAGTTTATTTCCATGGCGGAGGTTTCATCGGTGGAGTTCCCGAAATGATCACTGGGTATCTCTCCCAGCTGGTCGCTGCAACCGGTGTGCAGCTATTCTCTGTGGAGTACAGACTTGCTCCTAAGCATCAACATCCAGTCCCAGTGGAGGATAATTATGCTGCCTTGACATGGGTGTCACAGAACGCAAGCAGATTCAACATAAATCCCAGCCGGATTGCTGTCATGGGAGACAGTGCTGGAGGTGGTCTTGCCGCTGGCGTCGCACTGTTAGCTCGAGACCGCGGCCTACAGCCACCCCTCGCCAAGCAAATCCTTATCTATCCCATGTTAGACGACCGCTCTGATCGGGACCTCAGTAGTGTATCGAAATATGCTATCTGGCACGGTGATGATAACAGGACGGCCTGGAAAGCACTTTTGGGAGACAAGTATGGTACAAATGAAGTGCCAGCTTATGCTGCTCCTGCTCGAGTGGAGGATGTTCACGGTCTACCGTCGACGTACATGGACGTCGGGTCTCTCGATTTGTTCTTGGAAGAGGATCTTCTCTATTTAACCAGACTCGCGGCGGCCAACATTGACACAGAATTGCACGTATATTCAGGCCTTCCTCATGTCTTCGAAGTCTTCGCTCCGGGTGTGTCAGCGTCGTTGAGAGCATTCGAAAATCGGAAGCGCGCAATCCTGGATTTGTAACGCAAATCACTTGAGAAGTCCAGCACACTATAGTTTTCTTTTTTACCGAATATAACGATGATACACTTATGCATCAGCTCTCTGCGCGCAGCTCCTCACACCGCCACCAAGTGATCTTGAAGCCTGCAGAAAGCCCACGCCCACTGATCTGCATGACTATTGTAGCGTCATATTAGCTGTCAGACATCGAAGAGGGTAGTGATGTCATTATAGTCTAGCCAGTATATCAAACTTTACAAGGTTGACGACATCGAGGAGATCGTCACACTCTAGCAATGACTTAGCTATGCAGCTCTCAAAGATGCGGCTGCGATCCCATCTCCAGACGGACCGAAAACTACTCAAACAACTTTTTTTCTCCAAAACTTCCCTGAAGATTCCACGCTCTGACCTCACTGTGCATGTTTCCAGTGCTTCCATGCATCTTATGCAGATCCAGCTCTATCAGCTTGACCATGTCGTCGCCAACAGCACCACTGAATGTATGTATTGCCACCCAAGACGGTGGTTCGTGCCACATCTCCATTTTACCACCCTCCGGCTTCTTGGCCCCTGCACTAGCGAACGAGAAACAACTCTCAAAAATAAGGCTACCGGTGTATCCTGACCCCCCGTTCAGTCGGGATACCTGCTTGCCTAACAAAGCACTAACTTCATCTGCTTCAAGGCCTGTGGGCGGCTGGATCTCCACTGTCACGATGCTCTTTGCTGGCTCTGCACAGCATTAATGTCAAAACTGAAGATTGGCAAGAATCGGGGAACGCACCACTACTCCCCTTTCTGATCATCAAGTTTTGCCTCAAAGCCAAATGGTTGCCGTCAAACTCAACCAGGTCAAACACGTTACCTGTGCCAGGCAAAATTTCGCTCGTCGGACTGATACTCTTGAACTCTTCGGACAGGAGGAACCCGATGTCATCCAACACAGGACATGTCAGGAAGGGCTTTGATCCATCGAACGCGCTAGTTTTACTAGTTGCATTATATCTAGATACATCATTCATCAATAAAATTTGTCGGTCAAATTGGTGGAGTGATGCTGACCGAAACAAGGAATGAATGCCAGATTTAGCTACAACTTCTTCGGCATGTTCCTCGTACCATCTCATAAACGTGGCTTCAGAGAGAACATCTTTCGCTGACGGGGCGATGCCAGAGCGCACGTAAAAGAGACCAGGGCCTTTGCCGCCTGTTTGTGACATCTTGATCTTGTGGGTAAGTTGTGTAAAGATGTCGTTTTCGGGTGTAATTGGACTGCTCAGTCGAGACCCAATTATATGCCGTCAAGATCGTAGATAAATAGTCGAACGAGTGAGTCGACTAGCGGAGTTACAACACGGAGATCGAGGAGAACGGTTCGGGTCCGATATCTTGGCTGGCCGCCAATAACTAGTCAACTCTCTTATAAAGCGCAACCGGTCCGAATAGCATTACAAATCTCCGGAATAGCGCTCCTTCGTTGTGATCGATAGATGCACCGTCATCGTCTCCAGACAAGGAACGTATGTTCGCGTTCGCTCGTACTGGGCATGATTGTACCGCGCTACGTCCTCGTGACCGAGATCCCTGGAGTAGCTGACATGGCGCGCCTGGAGCTGCACGTAGGCTGATGGACTAGAAGGCGCCATAGTCTGGGCGCCGTTCTACGAGATCTTGGACGGCGAAGTGTTACGAGAAGTCATTTGACGAGAGACATCAGATCGTCGGCGCTTATCTCTTTGTAGGATTGGCCATCGGCGTGTCAGTAAGCGGGAGCCGTCACTGCGGAGAGGGCTTAGGAATTTGGGGTGGACAAGGCGAGCAGCTGCACCACGCGTAACAGAGACCGTGGAAGCCACATCAGGCAAGAAAATTGCATCGCGAATCTGGTACTCCCAGGAGGGTCATCGTCTTTTTAAAACGGGTGCTTATTCTTCGCTGCCTGATATTTCAAAATTAATAGAATGTAGCACTCACCATCGTCCCCTAGAATTCGGTCGCTCCAGCACATCACCACTCGATTCCTCGCCAGCCTGCTCAGAAGGCGATCGTACGGCAACGCACAAAGCAATCTTCGTAAGCAGTGAATTGATAACTCCAAAACGCGCAATGATGGGTCCCCAGATTGATGAAAAGCCTTCTTCCATACAGACCTTGATTTCATCAATGTGTATGTGTCTCTTTGCGTGGGCAGCAACTATCTCCACAGGCACGGAAGTGTTCAGATGCTAAAAGAGATACCTTGCCGGATCAGGATTAGCACATTCGAGATTCCGCCCTCCCGCATCCTCGATATCTGGAACACACCCCAGGCCACTCATTCTAATCATCATTGTACTTTGCGGGGTACAAACTTCAGCCTCTCATCAGTTACTGCATGAAATCAAAACGATCGTGTCAGGCTCACCACTTTCGATATTTCCTGCATGAAGTCGACGCGTCATATCGCAATATCAATCAATCTCAAGGCCCGTCGGCGGGCTGTCGCCAGCCAATTACAGATGTGTGTCGCGGATGAGAGAGCGCCTATCGCAGGGTAAATTACAAGTGTCACTCATATCATCTCTCATAACGCCACGCACAACTAACATATTACCAAAACAGTTCTAATCCTGGAAGCATGTCTTCAAAGCTCGATTACGAGCGGGGAGGATATATGCAATCCAGGAATTCGAGTCTGTCCAATCGTCGGAGAATGTGAGGTGAACGGTACAGAAAGATGCATTAAGATGAAATTAGTGAGGGG
Source organism: Alternaria alternata (assembly GCF_001642055.1). NCBI lineage: Eukaryota > Fungi > Ascomycota > Dothideomycetes > Pleosporales > Pleosporaceae > Alternaria > Alternaria alternata. The sequence continues at coordinate 165,005 of NW_017306225.1, read as the reverse complement.
TTGCTTGGAATACACTGAAACTGAAGTGCCCTCATCGGTGTTTGGTTTGATCCGTCTTCGGTATCTGAACCAACTACTGAACGCATCCTGCAACAAAGACTCACAGCCTGTCTTAGTCATTATAACCGTGGTCTCCGGTGAGTAGCTGTACAGATCTGTCCGTAGTAGTTATGGCACCAATACAACAAGTCTCTGCAAGTCTGAAGGAGCTAATCAGAGCATTCGTTGAGACTTCGATTCTCAGCATCCACATCACCCCACTGCTAGTGTCGCTCATATAGGCACGGAGGGTGTGCGATGAATGCTAAAGCTCAATGACCTTTGGAGGTGCGAAAGTAACGAAGAAAAACCATTACACAGATATTCGATGCGACGCTTTTGTTCCGGTATTAATGAGAGTGTAACAAGAGCCAATATAGCCCCTCTTTCCTCCCGCATATGTCGATTACCCGTAGTCTTGTGCGGAATCAAGGTCTAGTACACTTGATAGACTTGATTTTCGTACCTCCCAGACCGCAGCACTTTGACGGAATGCACTGCTTGACATATGGGTCCGCACAATCAGCCTGCTCATGTAGCCGGAGGACGTATGGAGTCGAGCAACCTCTGGCGCTTAATTTGTCGATGTTGTAACAAGTGCCGGCTTGCGTAACCTGTACGGTTCTGTCCCCTCCGCAGGCTGTTTGACTGAACACCGACACATCTGCAGCGGCTAGGCTGAGAAGTGTACAGATGATGACGGCCACCTTCATGTTGCCTACGCAGTTGTTTAGAGTGCTGTGCCTGATACGAAACACCCATTATATCCCTTCCACGACTGGTGATGAACGAAGCTTACTTTGTTTGCTTGGCTCGTTGCTTAACTCGGTGCTTAGCTTACTAGTTTTCGTACGGTGAGATCTTTGAGTATGCCACAACCTGATTAAGGCTAGAGAAAAGCTTGAAGAGATGGCCGTGTTGTCTTGGAAGGCAGACAAGACGACGGGGTCGTCTCATGTTATATCTTCGACCCGCGCTAGAATCTTTCCCGGTGACCCATATGATTCCAAATGCTGTGTACTGAGCTAACTCAGCCGAAATGGCCCCTGCCAGACCAGCTCACTGCTTTCCACCCCTGCATGATCGCACCCAAACGACTCGAATGTATCATTTCTCTGCCCCGGTCTGGTGTCGCCGACACCTTGTGTGAACAGTGATGAGTACCATGACGGCATAGGGAGGCGTAACGTCGCCGACGAACTCAGTGACTGTGGAGTCGCCGTTGTCCTTGCGTGTCTTTGTTTGTATCGGCGTGGGCGCGAGACTAGAGTGTGGATCGCTCACAGTATAGATCATGGTAAGATCATTAGCCATTGCTTGAACTTATTCCGTGTGTGGGCTGGTTTACTGGCGCGTAATTTTAGATCAAAGCATGCGGGTGGTGGAGGAGAAGAGCAGGCGGTCACAGGATGGAGGGAAGTGAGGTGACATGACACAGAGCGACTTGGACAAGGCATCGAATCTTACATTAAAGTGCATGAGTCGATTTGCTGGGCCTACTTCTTTCTTCGGGCGGCACGGGGGAGGCAGATACGATAACACAAGTCTGCAATAACTTGGGGCTCAAAGTTGTGCCCGGAGGTATTCAGGCGTCGTTTCAGCGCCAAAACAATGCATGGAAGTCCATGTCGTCGTCTGATCGCACTGTTGTTGGCCGCATCACACCTATTGACAAGCTGGCGCACATCTACAACACAATCTTGGATGCCAATATGCACATGCGTCGACATGCTGCAACCGCTGCAGATGTTCGGAGCAACGAGATTGATAGCCGAGCGCGCATCCTAAAAGCAACTGCTATTGCCCAGGGTCTCCACGATCGTATCCGCAACAAGACGGCTATGAACAAGCTATGGTACCTAGGTAGTCGAAGAGTCTAACGAGAGCCATCCTTTTCAGGCAAAGCTCGACCAGATGGCACGTTCAATTGCCTGGTTTCAAGCAATGGATATAGACTATTTACAGTTTATACTCGACCAGTTCGATGACGGCCGCCCCTTGCCTGACAGGAAGGCGTACTACGCCGAGAGGGAAACTGTCGAGCAACAGCTCGTATGGAGGAACACGTTCCATAGCGACGACACGCTTGTTAGCATCTACACATTCTTCACAGACTGTCAGCACATGCGGTAAGTCTTTCCAACACTCTAGCATTATCTGCCAATCACTCACGTACTCTAGGGAGAATCTCGCCGATCTGGCAATGCGATCGGTGCTCTTGACTCGCGTTGTCCACTCAACTTGCTGTGCATTCCGTCACGTCATCTCCAAGACTTTGTTCGACTATCGAGCGAAGTTGGCGAATGACCCATGATTTCGAACTTTCATTGATCAAGATGACGGCCTCCAAGCATCGCGACAGTTGTACGAGGACACCCGTGACATCCATCGTGCGACTCAACAAGACCTTACAACGGGCATGGACCTTTCGATCCTGAAGGTCACGCAGAACCAGAAGGATATGCAGACTGGCAACCGAAAGGTAGCAGCTCGGCCTGCGGCAGGAACTCTGGCGGAGTTTCAAGGAAGATTGGTGGTAACCTTGCCACAGGGCATAACGATCGTTTTTAGCTGGACTGCTACATGAGCTTCCGCAACTGGTGCTAAGACTGTAACTTGGACTTGTAGACGGCAAAGTTGCGCTAGTTCTTACGACATGGGACTGGAGAAGTCAAAGTAGTTGCGACAAAAAGAGCCTCAACATGCTCCCTCGGCATATAAACTACCCACAAAAGAAGTAGGCCCCGCAAATCGACTCATGCACTCTAATGCAAGATTCGATGCCTTGTCCAAGTCGCTCTGTGTCACGTCACCCACCGGGATGAGCATTGCGGTGACCAGCTTGAGGCCCCAGGGGAAGATGGTGACCCCCCAGCCGATCCAATCGAATCACCCGAGGGACTCCCAAACCGGCCAGCCAATGTACAAGAGCCCCCTATGCAACGCAGTGCAACACCGTCCAGACAGGCTTTGGTTCCGGCCGCACGTGGTTGGCGAGCTGTTCGACGGGTAGTCAAGTTTGGAGGGTGGCACTGGCCAACAAGAGACGTCATCAGACAACGTCTTCGAGCTGGTGGTGCAAGACTGGCTACGTGAGTGCAAAGAGTGATAGCTACTCGTCCTGGACAACGTCGATGACACCCAGTTTCTTCTTGACGCTCCTCCGGCTGGTGGCCTAGCCAAGGCTTCTTCGAGGGAAGGGGAAGGGGATTAGGTAACCATAGGTGTGAAACCATATACCCAAGAGACATTACTCTGTCACCATGTACCGCACCCTCGCGCTGGCTCAAGAGCAAAAGAAACAAACCATGAATTTACGAAGCGAACGAATCTACGTATCAAGTCTTCCATTCAACTACTGTGCTTGTCATGAAAGCTATCCACATAAAACTCCGAACATGGTACAACTTGAACAGCCAAGAATGCTTTTTTCCAATACCCGGAACCACAACAACACACCAATCACGATAAGATCAACCAAGTTCGGAGGACAAAACATCCTTACCTGTTAACCTTACCTTGGACGACACCATCTTTGCAACTACTCAAAAACACAAAATCGTGCTTTATAAACTTACATTATACCTACCCAGCAACTCTCGCAAAAAGACCAATGAAAAAAAAATTCGGGGACGTGGAAACCAAAAAAATAAAGAAGCTAATAAAACATGGCGGAGGAAAAGGGTTCACCTTGCGCCTACCCATCGAGAGAGAGAGAAATCCCCGTCCTGGCCTAAACCAAACCTGTGCGAAACCTGGGTGATGAAGAATTGTGACTTGTGGCCGACTGTGAGGTGCTGTGCTGTACCTTTTGCTTAATCGATGAGTTGAAACTCGGAAGAGCCGATGAGAAGATATCATCGACGGACCGATCGTCAACCTAGAGGTAACACATCTCAACCCTTACCATCCAGATCCGCATCGCTGTGTTGTATGGTCGAACGTCAAGATCTTACCCTCAAAGGCGAGAAAGCGTGAAGGTGAGGCGAAGAAAAGGGAGGTAACCTTTTGACAAACCCTTGCAGAAGGACACTTCGCTCAGCGAGTGGAAACACCCGAGCCAACATCGAGTCAGACTAGTATCTGCGGCGCTGTCGCGGATCGTCGTAGTTGTCGCCTTCGTAACCGCGCTTCCTGGAGTCGTCTCGGCCTCCACCGTATCCACCACCGTCGCGATCGCGATACCGATCTCTGCTACCGAGCGGTTCATTGTTAGCACCGCTGGAACCTCTGTCGAAGCCACCTCCACCACCGCCACGACGATCTTCGTATCGTCCTCCACCGCCTCCAGCTCGATCGCCTCCAAATCCGCCGCCACTTCCTCGATCGCCACCGAAGCCACCGCCTCGTGGGCCACGCGGACCTGCTGGCGCGCCGTCGGGAGGACCGTAGCCATTGGATTGGTAACCAATCCCTCCACGACCACCACCAAAGTCACCACGTCCACCACGGCCTCCACCTCCAAATCCACCTCGTCCGCCGAAACCACTTCTATCGCCGCCGAAGCCGCCACGGCCGCCACCGCGTCCGCCGAAACCACCACCAAAGCCGCCGCCACGAGCTCCGAAGCCACCAGGGCCAGCTGGAGGGCCACCGAATTGGCTGCCACCTCCACTCGGACCGCGAGCAGACGGGCCCTTGGTGTAGCCTCGTCCGCCGAGACCGCCACCGAAGCGACGAGGGCGCCATCCAGAGACTGTGCGACCGCGCTCGACATCTACCAGTACACGGCGGTCTTTGATCTTGATACCGTCGGTCTCTTTGTAGGCGGCCTTCATATCCTTTTCGCGCTCAAATACGATGAAAGCGTAACCGCGCTTTCGCTTCTTGGCTGGCGCGTCGGCGGGCTGAGTAACGTCTTCGACGATGCGGATGCGCTCAATAGGACCGTAGCGGCCGAATTCGCGCTCGAGGTCATCAGAAGTGACGCCATACGACAAGCGCGACACGAAGAGCGTTTTGAAAGCGTCGCCCTGGACTTTGGGATCTTCAGAGGGTTTGTCTGCGTGATGTTAGCATATGGACGCAGATAGCGATTGCGCAAGTGAGATGAAAAGTGCGCGTAGTGATGTCGTACAATCCTTGACCCCTTCGGTAAGCAGGTGCTCCTGTTTCTCCTTCTTTTCGAGCTTCTTGCGATCGCGCTTCTGCAGCCAGCTGTCGGTGGGCACATAGCCGTCGTTGTCTTTGTATTCCCTCAGCGCCTCGAGGTACTGGCCCACGCCACCAATCTTGGGCGTGCAGCGCTTCTCAGGCGCGTGGTCGGCCGGCTCAACCCATCGCAGCGGCGGCCGCGGGGCGAACAGGTTCAACAGCATCGGGGGGAGTAGATGCGTCATGCTGGTTTGATTTGTTCTGGAATGCGCTCCAGACAGCGATGTGGGATAGTGGGAATTACAAAGGGTGGAATGGGGAGTTGATGTTTTGGGGGGGAGGAACTGCTCGAGGAAGCTGCGACGCGGAGTTCGCACTAGCGCAAACCTAGGCTGCGACTGCCGCACGTGAGATGAACGCCAAACTTTTGGGGACGTCGAGACTGGTGACCGCACCGCCGTCATTACCGCCATTGCACGCCAACATGCCTGTCTCGGCTATCAAGACGGTCGCAAAGGCTCAGGTATGTTTTCGCAGACCCACGTATTCCCTCATTCGCCACTCCCCGGTGCTGATTACCACGGCAGAACGGCGTAGGAGCCTTTGTCCTCCCATGCAAGTCCCTCACCTTCCACTACTGCAACTGGTGGGGGTCGTCCAAGGGCATGAACGCCTTCCTCAAAGCCTCCCTGCCCGCATTCGCCAAGCGCAACCCTCAGATTGAAATCTCCGTCAGCCCACGGCCACGCAAACACCCCGTAATCATTGCAAACTACCTCAACGGCGCCCAACGGTCAATATGTGTGAAGAACCTGCAAAACGAGGGCGTGAGGGAAAAGGCAGAGATGCTGAGGAACAGCACAGGGGAGAAGAACAGGAAACTAGATGGACGACCAGTGAAGAGTTTGAATGAGAGCGTTAGGGGTATTTGGAGTCCGTTCCACGGAAGCAAGATCGAGATATGAGCATGGAGGGTGGATGGCTATGGATGATATACACAATAGAGGTCAAGCGATTGGCACAGGGCCGCCTTTGCGGGATGACAAAATGGGTGATGCTTCTGTGAGATTATTGTCGCAGAAGCTGACACGGTCCGAGTATGCTCAAAGACATACGAGCGACATATGCCGTTTGGAATACACATAACGATTGTACAAAAAATGTATCAAATACGCTAAATTCGCGGACATGCTTGGAACCAACACAGTTGATCTTCATAACGTTCATTATGCTGACTCTACATGATTCTTTTTTATAGCCAGCTCAAGTCTCTCATAAGATCGTTGCCGAAGCACGCTCAAATCATCTATAGACGAGCGCCATCACTTCGCGGAATTCATGCCTGGTTAGCGTTGATGATGTCAACAAAGGCAGGCTTCAAGCTAGCACCACCGACGAGGAAACCGTCAATGTCGGCCTGCTTGGCAAGCTCGTTGCAGTTTTTCTCCGAGACACTGCCACCGTACAGGATACGGGTCTTCTCGGAGGCCTCGGGTGAGACCTCCTTCTTGAGCCACTCGCGGAGGGCGGCGTGGACCTCCTGTGCTTGCTCGGTGGTTGCGACCTTGCCGGTACCAATGGCCCTGTTATCCGTTAGTGACTGCAGATGCATCGTAGTTGGAAAGAGTGAACGCACCAGATGGGCTCGTAAGCAACGACAATCTTGCTCCAGTCCTTGACCTTGTCCGCAACAGCCTTGAGCTGCTTGGTAACAACGCTGACGGTCTCGCCCGCCTCACGCTGCTCCAGGCTCTCGCCGCAGCACAGAATCACACCAAGACCGTTGTCGGTGGCTGTCTTTGTCTTGTTGGCAATGAAGTCGTCGTTCTCCTGGAGGATCTGGCGACGCTCCGAGTGTCCGACTAAGGTCCAGGTGATGCCGCTGTCCTTGAGTTGCTCAGCCGAGATCTCGCCGGTGAAGGCTCCGTTGGGCTTGTCGAAGATGTTTTGCGCTGCGACCTCGAGGCCCTTGCGGAGGTGCTCGCGTGTGAGGAGGAGGTAGAGGGCTGGGGGTGCGATGACGACCTCTGGTTGAGGGTTAGTTTTTCGTACTTTGCTAATGTGATGGATTTTGCGCCTTCTTGGGTCGCTGAAGATGCCTTTCAACGTACCTGTGTTGGGGTCGAGCTTGGCCTTGTTCAGGTTCTCAACGATGTCGGTGATGCTCTTAATAGAGCCGTTCCTTAGTTTCGTCAGTCTCTCTCCTTCATTGAGCGACTCACGGCTTGTGAAGTTACGAACATCTTGAAGTTACCTGATTGCCGTTAGTTTTGTCTCAATGCCGCGTTCAGAGTGAATTGCTTACCTCCGACGAAGAATTGGCGACCCATGTTTGCGGTTGTGTTGAAATTTTTTGGATAGAAAGGTGGTATGTAGGGGTATCAAAAGTGTCAAGTTGAGATTGAAGTGTGGAATTGAGATGAAGAAGCTGTTGTTGTTGAGCAGCAGCACTTCTTACAGCTTTAGTGGGGTTACCGCGGGGCTAGTGACGTCGGATCATTCTGAGCTGTTACAGCATCCGGCAAAACTCGGGCTTGGGTGAGCTGTCTATGGAACAATGGAGACTTGTTGAAATTTCTTCTTTTTATTGGCAACTATCGCGATCATGCGTTATACATGATCACAGCTCGCCATCAGGGTGTCGGGTAGATACGGAAGCCACATGTAGTACTTGAGAACGCTGAGATATCTATCATACTCTTCAACTTCATACATTGATCAAAGGGCATGTTACAGCACCATCAATACCACCTGCTTCGTGATGTTGCAGGACGAAGCGATGATGAAAGAGTGGGGTCGCTAACGTGATCGTCCCGCATGCTATTGCTCCTTAGCTTTCAGCCTCACAGCCGGCCGGCCGACATCATCTACATGCAAGCTCTAGCTGGACAACCGGAACAACACAACCACCTATAAACCCCATAGTTTTGCGCGCAGATGCCTCGCCGACAGCCTCCCGGCCATACGGTAAAGAAGCATATGGACACACCTCGTCGGGTGCGGTTTTTTGAAGCTTTTGAGCGCAAGGGCGAGCGAACGGCGCGAGACATCTTTAAAGACTTTAATATACACCCCAGCACCGGTTACAAGCTCCTCCACGATCGTGAGCGTTACGGCGACCTTGCTGACCGCCGTGAGAAGTTCAGAAAGCAAAAACAACAGATGCGCGGAACCCGGCAGGGCCCCAAGCCCAAAAGCTCTTGTGAACAGCTCAAGTCCAAAAGCTCTGGTGGACAGCCCAAGCCCAGAAGCTCCGATGAACAGCTCCACATGCCCGAGACTACCGTGATATCCAATACCCAAGAAGCTCCAATTGTTCCCGGCATCTCTGTGACCGTTCACGGCGTCTCTGTGACACCGCTGACGCAATGCGCTCACTGGCACTCTCCGCTCGACATCATCGCCATCAAGCACTTCTGCTGTCAAAAGTTCTACGCTTGCATCAGCTGTCATGACGCCTGCGAATCACACATGTCTTCTGTCTGGCCTTTTGCGCGCAGAGATGAGAGTGCGGTACTTTGCGGACAGTGCAAGCACATCCTGACTATTTCCGAATACATGGAGAGCGGAAGCAAATGTACGCGATGTGCGAGCGCATTCAATCCAGGGTGCAAGAACCATTGGGCATTGTACTTTGAGCTTAGCAAGGAGCTGTAGTCTCGCTTTGAAAAAATACTCACAGAGAGTGGGTAGCCTGTGAGTAGCAGCCAAAGTGTGTGTGTACCATGGTCATCGCAGTACCGTGCTTGAAATGGATTCATGGGATTGTACGACCATGGTTTCGCAAATCGATCAGCGTGAATTCGGTTTTCTCGACGGCATCCAGGCCTCTACATCAACACATATAGGTAACGACATTAGTTTATCGATTGCATCAGACTTCTCCCAGCATACACCGCGTCAGGATGAACGAACAGGTTCAAGCCTCTGGCTTCAATATCCATCGAGGATCAGGAAAGCCTCGATGGGGTCTCCGATACACTTCCAGACATACCTCAACCCGCATCAAAACATAACCCGGCAGCAACCAAATTCATCTACAATGCCAGCTTCAGGATACGACTACGAGCGATACAGGACAAACATAGATGACTCCGTATACGATCCCGCAACATGAATTCCAACGACCATGAGTGACAAACGTATCAGCAGATCGCTCGCGTACACTTGCCATGCCGTCTACAACGAATTTCGGGTATGCTTCTTTCAGCTCAGCAGCATCATTTTCCGTACCACCTCCCCCAAAAACAAACTTAACGGGGCTTCTTCCATGGAACATACCTGGAAATAGAGAGCTTAGCCATCCAGAACGCATCTCGAGTGTGAATGGGGGTGTACGTGGGGCACACTACGATGAACATTCGATTTACGACGGCACTGCGAACTGCAGGTAATCCGCCGCCTCCGTCGCGATTGAATGTTTAAAGAATGTGCCGATCATGATGCGCAAATATATTCGCCAAATCATGTCGATCGAAGACAACGAATCTACCGCGCAGTCGTAGTGTCATATAAAAGGCCTTCGTTCGCTTCTGCAGCGGATGCTTAAGCGGCGCATTGAGCGAAGCATCACCACCGCTTACTGTTCCTGCTTTTTCGTATCCATCGGATGCCAAAAACTGGAAGGATATGCCCCTGGTCATCCGGGTCTCTTTACGCGCGAGTCACCATAGAAGCGAAGACTGCATCTGGTCGCAATGCGAAACAAAAACAATCGCACGATGGATGACAGCAGTGAACGCCCTGCAGTCCCTCGCCATGTCGACCAGCGCCTTCAAACTGCTGTTCGATGGTGATCCATATCCTGAGCTCATACAACACGTCTTTCATGCCTTGTTCAAAAAAAAAAAAGAAACGCTTGGCAAGTTGCTTTGGATATCAGCCATGCATCTGACGATACTGGTCTCCTGCAGCATCCGTGGTTGGGTCGTCGACGACGTACTGGACATACGCACGAAGACACGCCAATACTGGTACGCGATATGAGTCTTAGGACTGGGAAATACGGTGCAAATTTGATATTGGATGCGAACAAAACGTCCCGGACACTGTTCTTGGGGGTCGGGATATGGAAGTCGACGGCCGTATTACACAATGGTGCGATTATCAAGGGCATTGGCAGAAAGAAACACTGGGGCATTTTCGTCCTCTACCAGACTTCCATGCTTTGAGGAGAGAACGTTTCATTCTTACTTAAAGTTTGGGGACAATCACTCAAAAGCAACACATTTGCTTATAAACGTAATGCGCTGCGATAGATTCTACGTATGCATGGGTGTCTGGCTGCTTGGCTACACCTGGCATTAAACGGCAGCATAGTCTCCTTTCTCAAAGACTTGAACTGTTGCCCCATCACATTAACAGAACAGTGCAGACTAGAATGACCAATTACACTTCGTTTTATCTGATCTCTGGGAAGGTTATCGGATTTCGAACCGCTGCCTGGGTCCTGGTGCATCATTTGGACGCCATCTCCCCGACATCCATTTTCGTTTTTCCTCTTCAACTTCGCCCAAGTAGTATGCAGATGTGTCTTTGACGGGCACAGGAACGGGCACATCAGAACCCACAAGGTTGGTGAACATTTCACCACCCCATGCCACTACTTCAAACAGATCGCCTGACTTAGAGCATTTTCGAAGAACAAAATTCCACAAATCTGGCTCTAATGACACCAACACATCGCCTTCCCTAGCAGTACCATGACATCGCCAAGTTGCTTTCCTTTCGTGCTCTACAAGTATACCTTCCTCGACGCGGCGCACTAAGCCAAGCTTGTAGAGGAAGAATTCGTGGTATTCGTCAACATCGTCTTGGAAAGATCGTTCCATCCTGAGATTTGGATCTGTATCATGCTCCGCTAAGTACACATGTGCTTCCTGCTCGCAGGTGTAAGTCGTTAGTGTATTGAACTGCACTATCTTTCCCCATGCCTTTCCATAAAGCAGAAGAGGTCTCGCTATACTGGATTGACTTGATGCTGAGGAAGAAAATAGATTCTCCGATGGTCTTAGTGCCCCAGGGTTCCGATAGTACATATCTTCTGACGGCATTGGCGCGCCAGCTTTCCTGATTGGGTTGTCGATGTCAAATTGCTCTAAAAACGCGCTGCCTTCATCGATCCGTATCTCTGGCTCCATTTCACCCGAGATAGGGCAACATACTTCGATTTCTGGCCAATCAAACGCGTACGACCTGTCTTTCTGGAAAGGGCACCACCTCAGTATACTGATACTTTGAGTATCCCGTATGATGTACCTAGTCGCGTCACCGCAGATCTCATGGTAGGTTTTATCATATGTTACTGGAATCGGCTCTGTTCCACTGTGTTTTGGTGTGAACATCATTCCTAGGACAGAAAAGATGTGGTCATGTGGCACCGATGCCTGAAATCCTTTTCCTTGTTTCAACAAAACCAGTAAATCTAACTCTCTGGATAGGTAAAGCTCATTGAGAGAATTCAGGTTTTCAACGGCTCTATGATTGGAAGCTGATTGAAGGGTGCTTTTTGAGAACTCATTGTTACTCATAGTAGTCATGGAGTGTAGGGCTTCATTGAAAAGCTCCCAAGTCGTGGAGAAGTAAGGACAACAGACAATCAACCTCTCGGCGGCGAACACTTCTTGGCGAACCCAACTTTGCCTGAACCATGCATAGTCCAAGATCGATTTCCATAGCTCTTTCTTATGATCAAAACAACATAGGAGTTTTTCGTCCGGCCTAAATCCCTCATCCGGCTCCTCATTTGGCTCACATTCCTCGTTGCAGCGCCGTATTATGTTGTCGACTGATAGTGATTCACCGAGCCACACAATCACTGTACTCGCTTTGGAAAAGATATTTTTCATCCAAGGTATCTGAGCAGCTTTCTCGACTAGATCGTCCTGGTTGATGCAAAGGTAGTCGATCCAAACATATCGCGTATCTTGTGGCTTTCGAAGGTATTTGAGTGCAGAGTCGAGATTATCACGTAAGAGTATCTTATTGCCGTCGCAAATACATTTGGCAGAAGGCGACGCAGTTCCCCAAGCGTACGAAAGCGCGTCGTATGTGACGAGAGTGTCGTGGTTGATAACAGCCCCGGTATTCAAGTCCACCAAGTCAACGACAACAAGGCTGAGTTCAAGGCATGCTGACAGATCTTCGTTCGGTTTGATGAGCACAAGGCGCGTCTGCCATTTATGAATCTTGGAATATGAACTTATAGCCACAGTCGGTTCGGGTAGCTTTTCTTGGACCCTAGAAGGTTGGATCATGACGAGATGCGGACGGCCATAGATTGTTGACCATGTGGAGAAGAAGGCAGAAGCGCCATGACGAGCGGTGTCACCCCGCTTCAGCTTACGTCAAGAGTCCTTGGTATTATGTGGCTTGGGCAGGCAGACGAGCCTGCGTCTCCTGCAAGGCTGCCTGTAAGCGAACCCTGAAAGTACAACATCTCACACCGTACTATAGCCAAGAAAGCTACAACAGGCTGATGGAAGCGTCCTTTTCTAGATCCACTACCGCCAGATCTGCTAATAACATAATCTATGTAATTAATGTTAAGCTTAATTTTAAGTCAAACTCTAAACCTAATAAAAGAGATGGCGCGTTCTAAGGTTTCATGCCAGCTCCGGACGGCAGCGACACTAACACAGCCAGCACCAGCGCCAGCAACAAAGGCGCACGGTCAACCACTTCATTGCAGGCCGCGTAACTCACGATAGCCTCTATTTCATCTACGGGCCTTTCTCGCAATAATACAGCATGATCTTTGTAAGACGATGAACCCACTTCTCGCCAATAAACCCAACGTCCGGCAATAGACCCATAACCAAATCCCATTTCCCCCAATATCATCGTTGCTCCATTGCATGATTGGCGGAGGCTCAATCATCATATAGCCTATAAGGCAGTGCGATCACTAAATAGAGATTGTACTTTGTCAGCATTTCATCCGTGGTCTGTCACTACTCACTTGCGATATGATAGAAAAGCAAACGAAATTTGACGCATACTCTATACCCAACCTCTCTGATATCCTTTTTACCATCTCGCTCTCTTACAAAGTCTGAATTTGAGTTTCCTTGAGAAAACATGCCTTTTGGACAGCTTCCCGTTGGCAACAACCCCGTCCCGCAGCATGACCCTCCATACAGCAACGACGTACCTGTATTCTCCGACGTCACCATCCTAGTAATCCGGTACCGAACATCCTTCGCCAGCATCAGCCGCCTCATCCCGGACGTGCTCGAAGTAGAAGAGGAACCATTAGTAACCGCCACACAACTAAAATACGGCATCGCTCCCGCTGGCCCATTCACCGAGTTCATCCATACAGTGGAGGTGAGATACCAGGGTAAATCCTACGACTTCTGCCTATCTCTAATTGTAGACCTTGAGGCTGCCCTCCTGGCTGGCAGAGAGCAGAATGGCTTTCCAAAACGACTAGGTCGCCTCTCTCTAACACCGAGCACCACATCCAAAACGACAGGACATGTCGAACGACCAATTGGTCAGACATTTTTGCAATATGGTTTCGAGGCCAAGGCCAAGCAAAGCCCTCCTCCAAGACTTGACAAGCCATTCTTGAGTTTGAGGGTAATTCCATCGCCTGTTGCGGGCGCAAAGGCATCGGTCAAGGACCTGGTGCCTAGTGATTTTGAGATCAAGCCGGCTGAAGTTTGGGAAGGGGTTGGGGAATTGACGTTTCCTGAAAAGTGTTCACGGACAGAAGCAGTGAACAAGATTGAGATACTTCGGTATGAATCGTCGACGCTGGCATATGAATGCGATGTTATATTGCACCCTGCAAAGGAAGTTTTCCCATTATGAGAGACAGGAATCTAAAGCGGTGGCTTGAGTTAGACATAAATACCAACGCATATAAAGCAAGTCACTGTTTTTCGCCAACCTGCAACAACACCAAAGTGCAAGAAGCCAAACGCAAGAGTCGTAACCAAAGCACCTGAGAACCATGCAGAAAGCCGATTTGTTTCATGACAAACGCGTTTCCATTTCACGTCAACACTCATGGTATCATAACCTATTTTCCCAATGTCATAAACAGCCTATCTCCAATGTCTCCCAGGCCAGGCTTGATCATGCCCTTCTCATCAACCCCCTTGTCACACCCACCAACCCACACCTCAACACCCTCTTCCCACTCTCCACACGCCTTCTGCAGCCCCTCCTCCGTCGCCAATATGCTCACGACGATGATCCTCTTCACGCCCCAGTCCTTCAACGTGTCGATTGCCGCTTGTGCCGTCGCACCCGTAGCGATGATGGGGTCTACGATGATGGCCAGCTCGGGTTGGGGAGATGTTGAGCCCGCGGCGGTGTTGTGCGGGGTGTGGTAGGGTAGGTTGTTGTAGTATTCTACGGGTTGGAGGGTGGACTTTTCGCGGTAGAGACCAAGGTGGTGGATTGGGACGGGGGTGGGGAGGAGGGAGGAGAGGGCTGGGACCATGGAGAGTCCTGAGCGGAGGATGGGGACGAGGGATATGGAGGTGGGTGCGGGGGAGGTGGTGGTTGTGGTGTATTCGTAGCCGAGGGGGGATTTGTCCTAGGCGGAGTTAGTGGGTGTTGTGGTATAACATTGATTGGTATGGCTAATTGTCTGGGGGACTGTTATTGTTTTGGGAATATGGAATCCTTTTATGGATATGTGGCTCGGAATACCACCCCACTTGGTTGGTGTTATGTGACCGGATGAATGAGAAAGATGGACGTACTGTGCCCGCCGGTTGTGCCTTTAAGCCTGCGGCCAGAGCTTCATAACCGACCATGAGAGCCAATTCATGCACCAGCGTTTGCGCGTCTTTGGACCCTGTGCTCGCCGATCGCAGCTGTGAGAGCTTCGCTTGGAGACATGGGTGTGTCGAGACGTGAGCGTTCTTGGGGAGGTTGATGCCAGACATGTTGGATATGAATTAACGAGTAAACGTAGATGGTATCTTAGAAGCGTTCTTGGTATTCTGGAATATATAGTGGTGCTCAACTAGATTTACTTGTCCGTTCAAGAAGGTGCATGAGACAAGCGCGTGGTCACGTCTAAGCTCCCCACATGCCGGCGATAACAGATGCCACGGCGTCGGGCAGCTCCGTGACCTGAAACCTTGTCACGCCCTCGGCAACTGCATGACACTTGACCAGGGTCCCATGCGCCAATCGGAGAAAATGGGATCGCTTGTCATTCGTCGCATGGCTTTGCATAAGCAAAGGTTACTTGAGATTTGACCTTTTCTTATTTGGCGCAGGAGGGAGGGAGAGGGAGGCACCATGGGCTGATATACGTGTACAGTCCTATTCCTGGGGACTGCCACGTCCTTCTTGTCATCATAGAAGCGAGCATGGCGCATTACTTCAAGTCGCACGCGGCGTCGAGCTGAAGTACTTCGGGCCTATACATAGAGAGTTGTCAATCTCGGTACCGCGCGTCATAGCACATTCAATCTGCAGGCACACGGGACGGCAATGGCAGCTATGGCCAACTCTGCAACTGTCCCCATCGACCAGGAAGACGTCCCTTCGAAACGCGAGTCGCATTTCAACAACCAGCGCTCGTCGCTGCGTTCGTCTACCATTTCCGAAGAGTCAGCGCACCGCCCACAACCACGGTCCCGAACACGCAGCGACCTGCGCCGCCTGCACGACTTCAACCTCGATCTGGAAAAAGTCACTTCGGAGCGTGCGGATAGCGAACCAGTACCTGACTCCCCGACCTCGACCGCTTCGCCCGCGCCCAATGTGCCATATACCTCGCGCCAACGCGATTCATCATATAGCAGCGTGAAGCGACGGGAACGACACTCAGGAAAGCACAATTCGCTCAGCACAGTATCCTCGCGAGCTGGAGGTGGACAGGTGAAATCAGGCGAAGACCTTTTAGCCCCAGAGTCCTGGCTGCACCTCTACAACGAAAACGCACAGTCGCCCAACCTCCCACAGCCTTTGCGAACACCCAGGACGCGGGGCCAGAGCAGGCATTCAAATCCAGAGTATGGGAGCAGACCTGCGTCACAAACACGGCAGCAGCAGCAGCGATCGAGAAGACCCTCTTTCCCACTCGGACGAGCAGCAACAGGCTCCCAACTAGACATTACCGCCTTACCCAGTATGTCGCCTGTCCAAGAGCACGACAACCACAACCATGCTCAAAACTACGACCCACACGCAGAGTACTACCTACGTTCCAAGCGCACCCCCAGCGCGCAAAAAGCATCGAGATTAGCTACAGAACTCTACACGGTCTCCTACTTGATCTTCTTCTCAATATGGGGTACGCTAGCTCGTCTGGGTCTACAAGCCCTGACCTTCTACCCCGGTGCACCAGTCATCTTTTCAGAACTCTGGGCCAACGTGGCGGGAACCTTCATCATGGGCTTCCTATCCGAAGACCGGCGTTTGTTCGCCGCAGAATGGGGTCAGCATCAACACGGCGATAGCAGACAAGGAGAAAAACTGCCAGAGCCATCCGACTACCCCGCCGACCACACGCGCGACAAACCCCGGCATGGCAAAGTCAAGAAAACAATACCCATGTACATTGGCCTTGCAACAGGCTTCTGCGGCTCTTTCACCAGCTTCTCGTCTTTCATCCGCGACATCTTCCTCTCGCTATCAAACGACTTGAAGAGTCCGATTAATCATCCTTATCCCCCGAATACAGCCATCCCCTCTGCAACTACGACTGTATCGCGGAATGGCGGATACAGCGTCATGGCCATACTCGCCACCATCATCATAACAATCTCAACGTGCTACTGTGCGCTCCACATGGGAGCTCACCTCGCGCTGGCCCTGGACCGGGTAACGCCTACCCTGCCCTTCCGGCTCACACGCCGCGTCGTGGATCCGCTCTTCGTGGTGCTGGGCTGGGGCACATGGTTCGGCGCCATCATCATGGTGTGCTTACCGCCGCACTCAGCATGGCGCTCCCAGGCCCTGTTCGCCCTCGTCTTTGCGCCCGCGGGATGCCTGCTCCGTTATTATGTCTCCTTGGTGCTGAATCCTATTAACTCGTCGTTCCCGCTCGGTACTTTTACCGTTAATGTCTTTGGTACGGCGGTCTTGGGTATGGCGTACGATCTTCAGCACGTTCCGTTGGCTAGTACTGGGCGTGTGGGTGCGAGTGTGGTTGGGTGTAGTGTGTTGCAGGGGGTCATGGATGGGTTCTGTGGTTGTCTTACGACGGTGTCTACTTGGATCGTGGAGATTGATACTTTGAAGAGAAGAGCTGCTTATTTGTATGGGGTCGCGAGTGTGGGCGCAGGGTTGGGGTTGTTGGTGATTATCATGGGGAGTGTGAGGTGGACGGTGGGTTGGCAGGAGATTCTTTGCGTGACGTGAGGGAGCATAAGGTAATGTTTTGTTGTTGTTTTTTGCATGAAAGAGGAGGGTTCGCATTTTTGGTGCGTTTATGAATCGGCTCAGCCTGGTATGATATGGATGGTATGCGAGAACGACGTTTGGGCTTTTAATGGTAAGTGGCATATGATACATGATACGACAATCGAGGACGGCATTTTTGGCAATTACATTATAGCGACGTACAGTAACGATATACCCAAGATAGAATGAACTTTACAAGTATGCTAAACATTACGCTTGTCCACTCCTCCCTCTTGGTCTTTCTCATCCATAGGCGATTGGAGAACTGCACACTCCTTGTCAATCACTCGACCTATGTATTGACTTCCGGCAAAACTATGCATCCTCAATGCTTCGTCGAAGCGCACGCGTGGGGCGCGCTGCTTGCTGACATTATGGCTGTTTTCTTGCCTTGTCTCTTGCATATCCAATGGGACCTTGGTGATAGCGTCGCTATCAACAATGGTCATGCGCGGCCTCGGAACTGGACGTCGGGTATCTTTATGCTGGAACGTTGCTGATGAATCTTCGGTTGTGCAGTCTACATTTACACCCCCCTGCATTTCTACCCTGCCATTCCCATGAACACGTCTGGCGATCTGAGGTTCTGGCACGTTGTCTCCAAAAACAAGCCGACTCCTCCTGAACCTTCCACTTCCGTCATCCCTTTGGATTGGCAGTGGAAGAGGTTGGTGTGCCGGACTGGCTACTCTACGCGCACCAATCGCCCATTCACCCTCATCTTCTTCCTGCTCTTCGTCTCGGGTGCGTATGCGTTTCTGACGCTGCGCACGAACAACCATTCGGGGTCTAATTGCCTGCCGGTGCAGCTGTCGTTATTGAAGTAGAAGGAGAAGGAGTGTCGTTATGAGTGCTGACGCTAACGTGAGTTCGATCATGTTTTGGTAGCCCGATATTGTTAAAGGAGTGGACAGAGGGTCAAGGATGTGAGGAGCGTAGAGTGGGAGGCGTGAGTCGAAGGGTTGGAAGAATCTGAGGAAATGGTTATCGAACATCCAGGGTAGCGATATGTTTGTGTTGTCAATGTCCGAATCACCATCCGTATACGCTTTTCAAACACTGAAACACAACTTACTGTCCACACAGTTCATGTCGCGCGAACATATGTGGATCACGCAGCGCTGTCATTCATCTTGCAGACTGCTCCGGCTCACCCCCCACCACAAACCTCAGCACAACTTTCTAATTCCCTTCTTCGTCCGGCGTGGCCCTAATCCACCTCCCCACCCCACCACTCTTCCGCCTAGTAATCGCATTCTTGAAATAATGATCGACAACCTCCGCTACCTCAACAGCCAGTTGCTTTGAGTAGCAATCCTTGCTCACAATCTCCTTCACCGCCCCCTCTTCCACTTTACTCTGATCATAGAATACCTCCATAATAGCAAGCGCCCTATATCCTGCCCTCCACTCGGACCAAAAGTCGCTCGACTGAGCCTTGCGCCTCTTGCTGCCATTGCTGAGGAGGTCGTTCTCAGGACCAGGCGCAAGTTGTAACGAGACTTTTCTGATGGAAGGAATTCCATAGACGGCCTCCACAATAGACGATACAGTTGAAGAAAGGGGAAAGACAGCCACGAAGCTAAATGAAGTCATATCTCTGCACAATGCTGGATTCTCGCCTAAGCGACCGAGAACGAGACTGAGGATCCTAGGCGCGATCTTAAGGTGGAATTCATATGTGCTGTATGCGGTGATCGATGAGCCTTCGTTGTAGCCCAAGTGGTTCCAGGGTCGGCGATAAATGAGCGGAGCGTCGTTTTTTCGATGTTCTTGTTGGTTGTTCTCTATGGGCGGTTGATCGCTGAGAAGCTCAATGTAGTGCATCTTCATCTCGAAAGCCCACATGTCGTTGGTACCCACATGTGAATCCAGCAACGCGGCCATGGTCTTGGGTGGTGCAGCGACGACAACACGCGCCGGCTCCAACAAATCGAATACCTTGTTCCAGATGTCGGTGACTTCGCGCGCCAATGGTCCTTGAGCGGTAGATACATGGCGCAAGTCATATTCCTTATCCGTGTGCAGCACCACGCTCTTAATGTGATGTTTCAGCTTGTTTCCTGTGACAAACCGCGAAAAATTATTGAAGTCCCCGGAAAGATGCGGTAACCACACTTTCGACGGTGTCGTCTTCAAGAATTCATCGCCTTCTTGGATCCGACACAACTGGATAAACACATCATCCATAGCAGGTGCGAACGCATCTCCGGTCGTTGCTTTGAACTTGCTGCGCAGCTTTGTATACAGCATGAATTCGTGGTTGCTTAGACTAGAGAGCTGTAATTGCATGCTGTCGACAAGGCGGGCATCCATGGGAACCCATTGTGGCTCCTTGTCCAGTGCTATGCGTGTGAAGCGGAAGAGGATGGGAAGGACCACTTTTCTCCAACGCCATGAAACAAGGGAGAGGGATTCGAGTGGCTTGGTGTTGATTTCGGTATACGAATAGGCTAGGTCTGCGCTTGGCTCGTGGTTGAACTTGGTGATTGATGGTGGTTGAGACTCGAGGTGCGAAGCGATCTGGGCCAGGAGCTCGTTTGGGAGGGCCTGCATGATGCCTGAGATGGACGCAGTTACGGATGATACTGAGATACAATCACCGTATCGATATGTATTGTTCAAGTTGTATGCATGTAGTGTAAGGATACCATTGAGGTTGCATCGGAGGAATGATGCGGCCCGAAGTTGTGGATCTCTGCATACGTCATCCCGTCTACCATCAGCAGCCGCTGCACTGCTTCCTGAGACGCTTTGTAACACACCCTTCTTTGCATTCCTACTTCTATTACACGAATCTAAATATCCTATCACCGTAGTCGCGACTGCAGTCGTGTTGGCTCGGTAAAGATGGAGGTGCCCCCGCTCCTGAGGTCCGCAGCACCCGTTAGGTAATACCCACAGTGTAGCAGAACTGCACATTGACGCGCATAAAAGCATCTATGGAACGCTAATGATTGCGCTGGGCCATTGTTGGCCTGCAGTTGGTTTGTATAAACGCGACCCAATATGTTGTGTGCGGGGTTGGCTGGTTCTGCCATCAGGCTCAGTTCAGCCGCATGCATGACTACGACAAGACTGCATGTGTGGTGGCTATCGTACCTCACTCATTGGCCTCTAGTGATTTCAGCTGAGAGATGTTGATCGAAGATCAGTTTTGAATCGCGCTCCCGTAAGGCCTGAACCTCAGCTTCTTAACAACGTCTCTCGCTCCCCTAACCTGCGCTGTTGTCGATGACCATTGTTATCACACCTCGGTGCTGTGTAGATCTGCTCTTTCAGTCACGATGGATCAGAACGATGCTTCTGGTAGCGATTCAGTATCAGACGGATTTTTGGCAAGGGTTCACATCATGCAAGGAGAAGACGACAACTGCGAGGTCAGAGGACAAGCGGTTGATTTGTCCAAGAAAATTCCTTATGGAATAGACGGAGTCTGATGGATACACGTTCCAGTAAATGATCTATCTTCGGTGGAAGTAAGTATATCGGATAGCCTTGCTCCAGCATAACATCATTGATGTCTTTCCAGCGATGTTTCAGGATGTGTGGATACACCTCGATGCCCCCAGAAATCACGACATATAAGATGCGTCCAGTTTTCTCTCAGAAGCCCGAGGCTGATGGGATTGCGGGACCTATCGTGCTTGAGCATGCGAAACACTTGGAGCCCTCTTGCACTCCAGGAAGCCTTCTTCGAAGCCCTTCACGCAGGGCGTCATTCGTGTTCGATACACGTAAAGGAAAAGAACCTGTACCAGAAGATATACTTCGGCTTCCTCCTCTGACGGTATACGTAAGTCTGACGCAGTCTGCAGAAGATAACAGTCAGATTACTAACCACGAGCGCCAGCTTCCTTACATGAGCTAGATGGAATACGGTGAATATTCGGTCATGAAGGCCATGTATAATTCGTCGATCGAGGCAGCTGTCAAAAGAAAACCAGACTCCTCAGCTGCAAAAAAGAAACGGCCCCCAAAGATACTACCCGATGCCTCTCACGGTACTTCTGAACCCTTCTACCTAGTGGACGGAAAGACTTCCTGGCCCACCACACCGCCCTCCCAGGGCACAAAAAGGCCACAGTATCTCAGGAGGACCCTAGATCAATTCTACTATCCAGCTTTGGACGATACAAGTGCCCGGGATGGAGATCAAACTATTTCGAAATGGAGTGGAACGCCGTTGAAGCATAATGGCAGAGATAAGGCTGTTCCTGACAGCGCTATGATTATGGTTGATCAATTTTGGTGCTGGATCATCGACGAAAGTCTGTCATCTGTTCTACTGACCTTGCTTTCGATTGCTAACTAGTAGTCCAGAGACTATCATAACGAGTTTCCCTGGTGGGGTTTTTAGTGCTTCTTTTACAGGCCTTCAAGACCTTTACTGGAGCATCACGAAGAGTCTGTCTCATGATCCACAGCAATTGAGAACGGTTAAGGATATGTATTCACTGTTGGTCAAGGAAGCGGCGGGCTATATGTTCAATCAGGTCAACAGAAGCTCAGTGGATATGATCGAGATCTACAGATGGGTTACTAGCAAGAAGGTGAATACGGCTGGACGTATTTCTTTACAAGACAGTGCAGATTAATTGTTCTTTCAGGCTGCTACTCAGACAACTTACTTCCAGGAATTTCAACGGGGTTACGCCAGTAGCGGAAGGAATGAAACTATCGGAAAGGATGACCCGATCTTTAACAATCGTAGCGATCTCAATCTTATTCTAGAGGTTGCAGATATCATTGATGAACTCAAGGTACGTGCTCCAGCTGCGATGCACATCAGACTTCGACTGACGCGCAACGGCACCTTGTAGATGATTCAACACCTCTTGAACATCCAAAAAGATGTCATAGAGTCTTCCAATAAGGCTTTGAAGTTATCTTCACTAGATACAACTGGAAAACCAACAGCCTCGTATCAAGTGAAGGAGACAATCGACCCTCTACTCGCTCAGTTCGCTAGCATCGGCACTGATGCGGAGCACACTCGCAAGATGATAAATGGATTGAAAATTGGACTATATCCTTGAGCCTGACCTGTATAGTTACTCGATCTGTCGGACCTCAAATCTAAGGCAGCAAGTCTTGCAGAAGCTCATGCAAGTCTTGAGGCAGCTCAGTCAAGCGCAAAAGAAGCCCAAGCAGCGAGTACTCAGGGCCGCGCTGTGATGCTATTCACGATTATCACTGTAGTCTTCGTGAGTTTCGTTGCAACACTCGTATCCGTGATAGTACCTGACTCTGACGAATAGCTCCCCTTGTCATTCTTCACATCGTACTTCGGCCAAAATGTCAAAGAGCTCACCGGCGACGACGACAATCCTTCTACTTGGCACTTGTGGCGCGTCGCAAGTAAGTTACCTCAGAACCTAGGGTGAGTCAGCACTGACGAAGCCTTGCAGCCCCGATCACTGTTGTGATCATCGTAGTGGCTTTGGTCGTTGCGTATTACATCACTCAACCGAGTAGTTCATTGTGGACTCTGATAGGGTCAACTAAAAAGGGGTCTCTCGATGCAGAGAGAACGAATTCTCCAGAGACGGCGCACGCCAAATGGTGGAAGAAAAACCCATTCTCATTGCTGCAGCGTTTAAGGGAATGGAAACACAATAGACCGAAGGAACAAGACTTGGAAAAGAACGGAACAGATTCGGCAAAAGTAGATTCGACAGGAACAGACTCGGCAGGAACAGATCCGGAAGAAATAGAACTGGAAGAGACATATCCGGAATTACCAGATTCGGATGAATCAGAACCGGAAGGGTTGACATCATACGACTGGTCACCATGGATACGAACTCTGGTAACAGAATCTGGGAGTGGAGACAATTCAGATCTCTATGATTAATGAACAACGAGGACTTGTTATGTTAGCTACAAAGTCGTTTCCGCTAACAGGAACTGCTATGCCTTCCCACTGTCTAGATATTCAATTGCACTTCTAGTGTTTAAGCTAATCTCACAAGTGGCTTAAGTACATATCAGACTTCTTTATCGTAGTCGTAAAGAAAACGTACGACTAGCCACTCAGAAGAGAACCGCATTAAACTGGAGTTTCAAAGACCCCGGCGGCGTCCAGATACACAGTGATGGGAGCTTTCGACTAGGAAACCTGGGATTTGGCAATGTTACTGTCTCGACCAATCTCGTAACAATATCCATTTCAAGCGAAGTCTTCCATCTCTGTTTCTCTGTTGCTAGCACCATAACTGTGGTTGGGTCTGACGTGAAGTCCCTGTAACAATCTCATTATTCCTGCAAACCAAGAGTTCTCATGCTCACCATCCATTTTAACTCATCGGAAACTCATGTCTTCGTAGACACAGGCGCAATTTTAGAAGCCAGACCTTGCAGCCCCCTCCAGCCATGCAACTCCTGCAACAACACCATCAACAATCCTAACCTGCCCACCCTTCTCCTCACCCAACTCCTCCACACAAGCCTCCCTAACCATCTTATCCATCCCCGCCATCCCCGCACAGCCCAGACAAATCGCCCCCACACTGCCCTTCTTCAACAGCCTCTTGACAGCATCCTTCATGCGTTTCCGGACCTCCTCAGCAGGCGCATCATGCAAATCCGTAGCATTAAGACCCGTCGTCTCAACGCCTGCAAACCTCTTTCCTGCATCCGCACCCGTGCCGAGAAAAGCAATCGTAGCATCGGTCAAAATCTCTTCCCAGACCTTGCCCGTACTGACGATACCTGTAGTCGCGGTTATTCCAAAAGTCAGATCATCCGTCTCACATGCCATGCTTCATTCTGCTTCCCATGAGAGATTACAAAAATCACTCACCAAATTTCTCCTCTGGGTGGATGAGCTGCAGACTCGCAGCAACACTCGCTTCAAAGATACCAGTGACGGGCTTCCTCGAGCCCTTGATAGCTGGCTCTTCCTTCAAGAGCGGCACAAGCGGATGCTGACTATAACACGCGACCAAGAACCCATCATGTTTCTCCAACTCCCGTCGCAGCGCAGGGAGACAGTGCTGCACGCTCTCTCGCGCGTCGTCTTCATTGTTGATGCTCTTGGGCCCCGAAGGCGCGGTGAAGTACGTGTGCGCGGTCTATTTTGCCCCTAACACCTTGATTAGTTATTTTCTTCTTCTCCCGCTGCACAATATGGGACTATTGTGGTAGAAAAAGGTGGTGAATGACATCCTTGAATCCCAGCATCTCGACAAGTGGTTTCAGCCCATCTGTCATTGCCTCTGTGGAATTTGGGTTGATGATGAGTATGGACCGCATTGTGGCGTATCGTGTGTTGACCTTGTCGCCGTTTCGGTATTCGCCCATTGGCTTTCTTGGTTGGTTGCTATCGCTGTGTAGCTATGTATATATGCAAAGGCGGGTTGACCCCGCTGCGAAGTTTACCAGTGTGGCGCATCGCGTGAGAGGATTGGACATGTGGAGTGGAGAAGGACAAGGATGTGGTGTGTGACGTCATGTTCCAGATTGTTCGCACTCTTGTACCTATTGGTTGCCTATGTACCTGTACATAACAACGGGTTGCACGTTGGCATGCGAGAAATACAGTTTTTGAAAAGCAGAAGTGCAGTGAAATGGATGTGTTGTATTAGGCTACTGAGGGTATAGTAGATGCATGCGACTGCGTCGCAGATGCATGTTCATAGCATCGCCTAAACTTCTCACTGAAGTATGCATTCGCCGCTGTGCACATTCAATCCCTACCAACGCCGTCGCAAGAGAATCATTATAGTGTGGAATGTAGAGCTGCAGAGGTCAGGGCGCGCTGAGGTGTGTTGATTCTAGCGAAGCTTACAATCGTGAATCGTCGTCGATGTTTAGCGGAAGCAGCTGAAGCGTCCGCAGGAGATGCGGAAGGGCGCGCGACGTACGCCGTGACGGTCAGCGACAACACCACCACCTAACATCCTGTCAGCAACTTGCCTGCACAGTCTCCGGAACAGACGGCTCTTAGGCAGGCTACTTACCGGCATGGCGGCCTCCCCATTGTTTAGTCCACAGAAGACCCATGTTTGCTTGTTGTTTGTTGGTTGGTAGGAAGTGGTTTAAGTTTGGACAGAGGGACAAATGGTCTTCTTTTGTAAAAGGTTCTTGTTGTGGTGTAGCTGGAAAGTACTCGTAGCGCGTGAGTTATATAGGAGGTGTTTGAGAAGCTGAACGCGTGATTCAGGGCAAGAACAGGGTCGGTGAAGCTGTCGCAGCTGCGTCATAGGCTGGGAGCCAAGGGCTTGGGAGATGCAGCACAGCCACCGCTAAAAGCGATCTTCGTGGAGATTGCATCGAGCGCGCACAGTACGGCCTGGATGTTTTCGCGGACCTAGACGCGTTTCATTGGCCGCTTCTAGATTGTTTGGATATTGGCAGAGTGCAGTCGCTGTGGTGCGCCACAGTATTGCAGGTTAGAAGGGCCGAGATGTTACTTTGTGGCACTGGCATGACGACGTTCGAGGCTGTGAGCATCGATTAGTGAGATGTGGGCGTGGTTAGCCTGTCACCTGCGACTCGACACGGACAAGTAGCAGTCTTGTACGCTGCAAACGGATTCACCGTGAATACGATTCCTAGGAAGAGGCTGAAGTGGGACAAGTGACAGCGGTAGCTGAATTGCTAGCTGACCCTATAGCAAGGTTAAAGCTTGCGTGAACCAAGCCTGCCAAAGGCATACGAATCATTGTCCGCGTAGGACCAGATTTCAAAGTTCGTTTCTATAATACAGGTCGTGCCAAATAACATAGCTAGCCGTCACCATGGTCGTTGAGCCTACTACCAGCTCGTGGCGGATCATGGGCGATGGTCGCAAAGATTTCATCTTCCGCCTATGCCACCTTTGCTGGCTTGCAAAGCCTCTATCTCATTCCACCTTGTTGTGCCATGGCAGCGTTCTGTTCTTGGAAGCGGTCGCCTAGTCGTTGAGAGCCCTTCATGTGCTTGTCGACGCATCTCATAACGCAGCTCTCCTCGCGCGAGGTAAGGGACTTGCTCTCAAAGCCGTTGACGCAGTGGTCGAAGCATTGCTGGACGAGGTTGGAGTACATCTAGGACGGTTAGTACAATGACGCTCGCCCGGGGATTGGTTGATTCCGGTAAGTCTCACATTCATAAACTCCTTCATCTGCTTCTTCTCCATGCGCGACTGCAGCTCGCGCTGTTCATTTGCCGTGAGTCTGCATGCGGTTAGTTTTGCTAGTCTCAAGGGATCAATTCAGAGTTGCATACGAGTCCATGATATCTGCAAACGTCTGGGGGGTGTATGTGTTGGTGATTACGGATTATTGTTTACTCAATCGGAAATTTGGTATGACGTCGGGTGGTTGTCTGGATGCTGTGCTGACGAGCCTTTGCCCAAAAATGTAGGCGCGAGCTAGGCCACCGAGCGGCCCGTCCACGCTCCTTCAAGTCACCAAACGACGGGAAACAAGCCCTCTTGTGTTCATGGCTGGGATTGGCAGCGGCATTGAACGGTTCATGCTCGAATCAATACTTGCAAGGCTGTCTGGAAGGGATGCTAAAAATGGCCTGTGCCGTCGCATATCTTGGACCGATATCGTCTCCCGTATGGCCTGTACCAGTACCTGTACCTTTCCCCCCGCCAAGACGGTCGTTATTATTGGAACCAACTTCAGCGATAATCGAAGAATAAGATGATAACACGCCCCTCTTAATGCCAGCTGCAATCCGCTATCCGTATTGATCGTCGCTGTATTTTGCCGTCCGTCTGGATTCACGCCTCGCGTTTGTGTCTGTCAGTCAGGCGACGCCGTGCCGTCTTCCTTGGATGGTGACAATTGGCCCGCAGCCACACATCACCAGCCGCTAAGCTGCTGCTCATCGTCAGTCGAGCAGCGGGCTGCCACTTGATTCCCTCGCCCTCCTGCGATCATTGCCCTTCGCAGAAGGCGACCCTGCATGCTCAAGTCGCTTCGAGCCACAGTTTCAGGCGCGCGCTGAAGATATTGCGCCCGACCAGGCCTTGACCCGACGGCCGACAGCCTTGAGCCTGCCGACGACAAGCTGCATCTGTACCCCTAACCGCCCGTCGCGTCAACAAGGCTCGCGCTCTGTCCGACCTGTCCACCATCTCTCCGTCACCGCCACAGCAATACGAGAGAGGCCCCGCTGACACCTCGTGCACGCTCGCTACCATCGCTCCCTCGCTACCTCCCTCGCTACCCTCCGACGTCACATAGCGGCGGCCCCCAGACAGCTGCCGCCTGCCCACTTCGGGCCCACCTGTACCTGGACAGGACCGCTCTCCACACGACTTACGCCAGCAGAGACGACGAGCTGCCACGCTCACCACCATCGAGCCTGCCATGGCGCCTGCAGGCACGCACACCAATCCCCACACTCCGCGCGTGCGCAATGGCGAGCCCCAGCCCGCCCCCGTCGGAACACCAGAACCCGCCTCGTCGCGTCGAGATTTGACCTCGTGGTGGAGGCAATTTAGCAAGCGCCCTGCGAAAAAAGACGACGACAAAGGTACGCCATGCGCCGCTGTTGTAGCGCCTGCCTCTCACTTCACTCCCTCTGTCGCGAGCATCACTAACTCGCGCACACTAGAACCCGCCCTTCCTGGCATCTTTGGTGTGCCCCTCATACAAAGCATCCCCTATGCGAACGTCGCCATATCGCTCTTCAACGAGCACGGTGAGAGCTACATCTACGGCTACGTTCCAATCGTCGTCGCCAAGTGCGGTGTCTTCCTCAAGGAAAAGGGTCAGTCAAGCGAGTTACGTCTCGCACCAGCTGCTAACAGCGCACAGCGACCGATGTAGAAGGCATCTTCCGCTTAGCGGGCTCCGAGAAGCGCATCAAAGAGCTGAGGACTGCCTTTGACACCCCTCCTCGCTATGGAAAAGGTCTGGACTGGTCCGGGTATACTGTACACGACGCCGCCAACATTCTGCGACGCTACTTCAACAACCTCCCGGAACCTATCATACCACTGCAGCACTATGACCCGTTCCGGGATCCTCTCAAAGGCCATCAGGCCGAGGCTGTAGGCCCCAGCGAAGGTCAGCAACCTTCGGTGGGAGGTTTCGATCCAGACGCCGCTGTGCGCACCTATCAGCACGAGATCAAGGCTCTGCCGTCTCTGAACCGACAACTTCTGCTTTACATCTTGGACTTGCTTGCAGTCTTCGCCGCCAAGGCTGATGTTAACAAGATGACAACCTCAAACCTGGCTGCCATCTTTCAGCCTGGACTCCTCTCGCATCCACAGCACGACATGTCTCCCGTAGATTATAGGCTAAGCCAGGACGTGCTCATCTTCCTCATCGACAACCAGGACCACTTCTTGATTGGTATGGAAGGCACAGCAGTCGATGAAGGTACTGTCAAGCACATTGAAAGCGGACCTTCCACTCCACAAGCAAGAACACCCACTACTCCTCGAAATAGCACTGGTATTGGGCGGTCGGCGTCGACTACTTCGAGCGCTGGGGCGGAGAGTCTTCGCCAATATGGCGGTGTCCGCAGGAACGTCTCCACATCTTCGAAGCGTTCACGACGCTCAGGCGCTGTGCCCAGTCCCATTACACCTGCATTCGTCACTCCGACGACATCTGGAGTACATCGCAGCAACACGTTACCCTCGAAGCGCTCCCCAGCGCTTGGAAGCCCTCGTTTCCCTGCGGCCAAGCAACTTGGTCCTGAAGACACGAAGAGTCCACTTTCATCACCAATGCCTGCAGATATACCAGAGGCTGTCAGCCCAACTGCTCAGGCTCCTGCCCCTGAGCAGCCGACACAAGTAACGGAAGCTACACAAGTAACGGAAGCTCCGCGGGAACGCCCGCAGTCTTTAGTAACTGCTCCAGCCACACAACCTGTAGATCCTGAAGTGGCACAGCCACAACGGGCGCAGACCATGCCACCAAACAAGATAGAGATGCCCACTCCCTACCAGCCTTATCGTCCGCCGGAAACAGCTATGCAATCCACAGAACCTTTACAGCATAGACCCGCAGTTACGCCTGCTACCCACAATATGCCGGGCGGATTTCCTCTCCCATCTCCAGGCATCATCCCTCCAAGCCAGCCTACCACTCCGAATGTCCCCACGCAGACAACGGCACAGAACCTATTGCCTCCAAGATCAACTACGCCGGGTCCACGCAGTCCCCAGCGTAGTCCTCTTCACAGTCCCCATCATACGCCAACACGTGAGCGTTCAGAGTTCATGGAAGCACCCGTTGACTCGGGACCCGATGTTGGACTAACACCTGCCGTTCGTACCTTTACCCAAATACTAGCCAAGGTCGCAGCCTCTCCTCCAAACGAGTCAAAGGAATCCAAAGACGGGAAGAAGCCAAACAAACTACAGAAGAAGAGGATGCCAAACAGCGTTAGCATGAGTGCACATAGCTCCACGCACTCTCTTGGTGGCAGCGATTCAGGATTTGGTGGTCATTTCTCTCAAGGGCCTCCTTCGCCATTACAACCGCCCTCGCTTCCCTTCGCGCAAGGTCAATCCCAAGCGAGCAGTTCCAGGGACAATCTGCCGGACTCCTCGCGAGCTTCTGGAAATACGCTCAAGCCCAGCATGTCGCCTTCTGCCAGTTTCCGGTCCCACAGCACGGCAACAGAATACTCAGAGAGTGAGCAGCCGGATGATCAGCCAAAAGAGGAAAAACGCAGCTTCTGGAAAGGTCATAGGCGTGGAGAAAGCAAGGCAACGCCAACCACAAGCACGACTGATCTGCATGGTTCCGTGCCTGGTGCTGACAAGAGTATGAGCTCTTTTGCCAGCAGTTCTGGATGGACGACAGCAGGAGGTGGAGGAAGGAGGAGCATGCAGTACGACACGAACCAAAGTTCTGACTCTATACTCTTCGGCAGCAGCCCCCCTGATCACGAGAAGTCAGATAAGAAGGGTGCGTTTGACTGGTTCCACAAACGGAGGCAGGATCACAGGGAGCGCGTGGACAGGCGCGAACGTGCCAAGAGCCCCCCGGGTAGCTCAAGCCATTTACCTCCTTCGCAGAACATAATGCAGAGTCCAGAGTCGCTTATCGCGAGGGGGCGGACGCCAGAAGTACCAACGTCACACTCGACGATGGAGGACACGCCGACTAAAACGGATAAATCGACCGACGTCACGCCTACCGGGACGAGCCCGACCCCACCACAGCCGCCGAGTGTGCAAGCGCCAGCGGCGAGTGCGAGTCCGAAACCTGCCAGAATGAGTCCGGCAATGGCTTTACGAACGGATCTCCCAGCTGCATTGACTGAGCCGCGATCTGTTGCAAGGTCTCCTGATCGGAATCCCAAGTCACCCGTCACTGCCATGGCTCCTGCACAATCATTCCCTGTTGCAGCACCAGTTGCAGTCCAGAACGCCATCAGTAGTGAACAGGTCGAAGATGAGGCGCCAACTACTATACAGCCCGAAAACTCAACGGCTACGGAGATATCTACTGGGCAAACGGTATCAACGCCGAGTGGGCCGATGCATTCTTCTTCTGGCTCGACTGTTACTGTTACGCCTCAGACGGTGAACCAAGAAATCGTCTCTGATGCGCTGGCGGGGCAAGAACAGGAGCCAGAGCCGGTTGTGCCAAAAGGGCAACCGGCTCCGTAGTGCCGGGCTAAACGTTTTCCCATGCAATGAGCGACTGAAGGATGTGTTCGAGAAGGAATAGAGAGCAAAGTGTGGGAGACGTTCTCCGGAATAAAGGTTTATGATCTGTCATGGTGGACAGAGTGATGATGGCTACGTGGTAGGCGGTTTCAGTCCGAAAAAGCGTACGTGCCATTGGAAGTTTTTGCATACAACGATTTTGCGACGAAGTGATGAGCGTGCTAGCAAAGTATCATCTGAGCGTTGATGCATGGCGTGCGGTCCTGGTAATGATAATCCATTCTCATTTTCATTCGGGACGATGTTTGGTGCTGAGCTCTGATCGGGTTGGAACGGCATCGCGAATGCGGCTCGTTCAATATCGGTGTGAGGTGTCATGATACTTGATCGTGGTGTATACCCAGGAGTTGTTTGTTGTGCCTACGTTGGTGCGGATAGTAATGTAGGCCGGTTTTGAGCTTTCCAAAAGGTGAAGACTACAATTCTTTTTCTTTGTCTTCTTAGTAGTAGACTGCAGCCCGACAACCAAACATGGAGCAACAGTATGCGGGGTTATCTTTTCTTCAATAGTAGACAAGAGACCAAAAAAAAGCAATCTTCATCTTGTAAAAGTGTCTACAACACCAGTACATATTAAAGCCAAGGAAACACGGCAACCCGCAAATCTACTTGCTACATATCATGGAAAATGCTACAATGTTGAGTACCAACGGCGCTGCTACCGTTCTGACGCCGCGCTGCCGTCTCTGCCGTAGTCCGCATCCCGGCCGATGCCCAACAACAAATGCTACGACATAGCGTCGTGGCGATATGCCGAACGCGCTAGCGGGATTGCGCATATACACACGTATTTGAGGACAGCAGCAGCAGCAGCCTAGATGCATCTGAGTGGGTAGATATGCGAGCACAAGTCTCGAACTGGATTGGCAGCATAGTCATAGGTTACGAACTGTGTGTTGTAGCTATTTTAAGATCTCCGGCAGACGGGGGTATTCGTGATTCGACGGTTTTAGGGGCTAGAACCGCCGGAGCGGAGTTGATACGTGCTTGTTAGATACGAAGTGTCAGAGCGAGGAAGCACGTTGGTTTTTGAAAACACGAGGGGAACTGTCGTAAGCTGCCAGGCTCAGCTGCGAGCTGTAGGTAGACCACTAGAATCAAAGGCGAGGCAGAATAAAAACAAGATTGCGATGACAATGGCTATAATGCTATTGTGTAGAGGTATATAGTCCGCGGACACGGAGACTAATGTCGTCGCTCTGTTCGCATGTTGAAACCGTGCTGAGGCTTTCTCTCAAAGCGCTGGATGTCCGACCGGGAGCTATTATCGGTGACTGGCTCGCTCGGCCCATCCATGACGTTCTGGCTGAACAAGCGAACGAGCCCTTTTGCACGTTTGCAGGGGGGATCTCGTATATACCGACCCCGACGTTTACGTGCCAACTTTTTTGCTAGGCTCGGTTCGGTTCAGTCTGTAAGCCGTTTCATGATTGAAGCTTTGCAACGTGTATATGTGTGTGAATCCAGTTGGTTTGTATCTGGCGTTGAAGGATTGGTCTGTGTTGGGGTGATGCGTTGCTTGGGGGGCATGCACGACAAGCAATTAGATCTAGAAGAATACCGATTTTCCAATGCTGAACGCACCTCCGGCGGGCCTACGCATGATCCGCGACGGAAAGGTCGGGATCATGATGCTTGGCTCTGTTAGGCGTGCTTGAGAGGCGAAAGGTGATGATGGGATCCATGAGCAATAGCGGGTCCAAACCTCGTGTTTCTTGTCAAGCTCCCTAGTTAGTGCCCATGTATCAGCAGCGCTTTAACTAAAGCTAGTTTGGTGTTACTTCGTACAGTAACCGTATCGCCTTCTGCCTTAAGGACTGATCTTCCGTTTCTCCTCTTTCGAAGCCTTCTACTCCACACGTTTCGCCCACTTCTTGCACATCACACTCGTTGTTGATCGCTGACCGAACGAACGAACGAACGAACGAACGATACGAATACACTCGCTGTTTCCTTCTTTTTCTGCCGGCAAAAAGAAACGTAGCTCTGGATTGAACGTTGGGAATTGGAAATAAATAAGAGCCGACTATCGATTGTCGGGCTGTGGCGTCTAGACTGACCAGCCACTCGGAAGCGACAGATTGTGCGTAAGCCTGCTTCTCCAGTCCGCGACGTTTCTCAGTCACCCCAGCCCATTCGCTTTAACAGTTCCAGCTGCCTGTCCGGAACAGGTTTCCTTTTTCCTGTACACATATGACGGCCACGGTTATAGCATGACGACCTGCTAACACGATTCACGCAGTTTCGCTTTCCCTTTGTTGAGAATCTACCTTCGTTTCTTTTCGTGCTCGCCGACTTTCTCTCACGATGCGTTCTTTCTGCCAGTTGGCCGTTCTGGCTCTGCCATTGATGAGCACTGCCGTTGGTGCTGCACCAAACAAACAAGCCGACCACCCTAAGACCATCTACGCAAGCGCACACGAAGCGTTTCAGGACTTGTTGAATGCGCTGCCAGAGGAATCTCTGCAAGCTGCATTGAGCGGACTCAAGGACTTCAAGAATGGCGTCTTCGAGTCGCATCACCGGGGCGTCGAACACATCCACAACGAAGACCCGGCGCTGGCTACGAAGCTTATCGTGGACGCTGTCAACGACTTGAAGAAGAGACAGGCGCCTTCGGGCAACGGCACCACCACCGTCATTGAGTCTGCGGCGCCTGCGCCACAGTCAAGTGAGGCACCACCGCCAGCTGCATCCACCGTCACGAATGTGCAGACACAACAGCAAGAGACAACGGTCACGCAGGTACAGACGCAAGAGGGCACCACAGTCACACAGGTGGAGACACAGACACAGCAGCAGTCGCAACCCCCAGCGACCCAACCCCAAGAGACCAACGACGCAACAACAACAGCAAACCCCCCTCCGGCCGCAACCGTCACTAACACGCAGCAACAAACCATAACCCAAGACGGCACAACCATTGTCCAAACCGCCACCCAGGTGCAAACCACGACGACCCAGCAGCGCCCCGCCATCATCACCGTCGAAGCCACCGAAACCCAAGACGGCAAAACCATAGTCCGCACCACACAAGTCCTCTCCGAAGTCACCGCCTCCGTCCCCGTAACCCGCACCCTGACCAACGTCGCCGGCGGCTCCACCGTCGTCCGCACAGAAACCCAGAACCGCCCCGCCGTCATCCGCACCACGACCGATTCCGCAGGCCGCACCACCGTCACCACATCAGCCGCAAACTACGCGCCCACAGCTGGCGAGGTGCAGACCGAGACGGACGAGCAAGGGTCCACCTTCTTGACTACGTATACACCCGGTGGCGGCTTGGTCAGCTCCATCAAGCTTATTACGACGACGGATGCAGAGGGCCGCCCTAGTACCATGACGAGTTATACCTTTGTCGATCCTATTCAGGCCACTGCGACGGGTGGCGGTAATGGAGGCGATGCGACGGAGAGTCCGACGGTGCAGAGTGGTGCTGCGGTTAAGAATGGGGCTGTGGGCTTTGTTGCTGGCTTGGGAGCGCTTGCTTTCTTGTTCTAGGAAGCAATGATGAAGGAAAGTGTTGAAAAAAGGGAATGGATATGATTCGGGTATATAAATATATTACGAGAACACGACATTTGCATTTTGGTTTTGGTCGAGATTTTGTCTGTATATTAGCGACGTCGCTCCTTTTTGTTTTTTGGGTGGTGGTGGTTTTGTTCGATACCCGATACACGCTCCTTTACGATACATATTGCATATATGGTGTTTGGTGGGATAGGTTGGGGATCTGGTTGATTCTGGTATATATATACATGGAGCGGATGGCGCTCTTTACTATCCTTCGGTATATATAATACAACCAAAGTGCTCTTTCAATATGACAAAATGTAGTATGGATGGAGTGACGTAAGAATATGAAGCTTGGATATAACACAAGTGCACGACCCAAATCGTTCGCGAGGTAGACACATGGCATAAAACTGATTCCACTTATGGTTTGTTTGGTTTTGTGGTTGGTATAGCTACATAAAGAGATAGGAGGGGTATTGATGTGAAATCAAACGCCAAGTGTGCTATGCTCAAAAGTTGACTGGTTCCGCCTTTGCTCGCTCGCTCGCCCGTCCCCTTTGTTTGTTGCTGTTATTGTTATCCAGAAAACATGTCCAAAGACTGCCTTGACCTCCCAGCTCTTCCCATATAGTACAAACCTTTAGCCATCCTCCCTAGTATATTTCCCCCCATCTAAAGAAACATCAAGAGATCACCGCGACTACCAAAAAAAAACCCCCCGCCCCTCACCTCGCCTTCTCCGCGATGAAATACTCAACACTCTCGCCCGCCCAACTAACACTGTTGGTCCCACTCTCATACTTCTCCTCATCGAACAATCCCGCAATACTCTGTTCATTCCTAACCCCTTGCTTGGCACCACCACCGAAGCTCTCCAGACTAACCACCTTGCACCCCTGTTTGAGATCCAAAAACTTCTGCAACAGCAAATTATTCAGCGTCTCGCCAAACACCTTGTTGTTCACCAGCACGACATCCGCTCTTCTCAGCACCTCATCAATCTCCGGGGATTCCAAGAAATCCCCCTCGATGAGCTCGATGCGACCGAGCGTAATGTTCCAGAGTTTACTGCGCGCTTTGAGTTCGGCAGCTTGTTCCGATCCGAGAGAGGCGGCTAGTTTCATCTTCTCGATGCCCCAGGATTCGGCGCCGGTCTGAAGAGCGGATTGTAGGACGACGTTGCCTACACCGGAACCCAAATCGACAAACGTGTGTGTGCTGTTTAGCCCTGTTTGCGCAAAGATTTTGTGGACAAAAGGCGTCAAGAGTTCGCCGTAGGTGGTTTCTTTTCCTTCGACTTTGCGCAGGCGGTGTGCGTGTGGGGAGACGATGCGGTTATAGGATTGTGCTGTTATGCGCTTGACGAGGCTGAGGGGGATGGCGTGCATGTCGTCGAGAATACGTGGTATGGTGCCATTTGCATATTGGTCCTTGATCAACTTGTTGAATTTGGCGAGTTCAGCTTTGAAGAGTTCCGGGTCGTCTTTGGTTACGGCGCGCTTTAGGAGGCGGACGGTACCTAGGGCGTCGGAGGAGAGTTCGGCGGCGAGGTCGGGTGGGAGATAGTGCTGGATGATTTCTTCTATGCTGAAGTAGATGTCGTCCAGGGGGCTGTATTCCTCGTCTACTTCTTTGCGCGCTACGGCTTCGAATTTCTCGGGGCGTGATAGGCTGGGGTATTGGAGTTCGACAGTGAAATTCTTCTCGCTACCGGGGAATGCGGATTTGTAGGCTTTTGCAACGTCGTCTTTTGTCATTTCGAAACCGTGTTTTAGTGTGCTCTTCCCCGACACGGCCTTCTTCTTTCTGAAGGCGGCGTTTTCCTGCGCCATCTTCAGCATATCCGACGTGCCGTTTGTGCCGTTTGCAACTCCATTTGATGTCCCGTTCGAAGTCCCGTTCGCCTTGGCCTTTGTGTCTGCCTCCTCTATTCTTATACGTCTCTTCAAGTCCGGCTCGAGTGCGCGGTTCAGACTCATAGGCTCAATGCTATTACTCGCGGGCCGCGTTCTCCGTCGCTTGACGCCCAGCCGGTCACTGTCCTCATCATCGCTGGATTCGTCGCTGCTTGCCCATTGCGGTGTATCGGTGCCCTTGCGCTTGCGAGTGTCGACACGCGACACGGATACCGACTTGCGCGCGGGTTCCCGTGCGGCTGCTTGCGAGCGCGGGGTGGACTGGTATCGATTCGATGGCGGCCCTGATGCGCTGTGACTGCGTGTGCCGTTGCCTGGTCGAGTGTGTGGTGATGGTGAGGGGTTCGCTGTGGGGGCGGGTGCTTTCTTCACGAGGACGGTTCTCGTTTTGATCTTGGGCTTGCCGGGAGCAAACATGACGGCACGCAGCACTAGTTAAAGTTTGTAGGTGAAAGCAACGTGGTAGTGCAGAAGAAAACAGGCGAAGCAGCGGGCCGGTGCAGGTGAAGGAGTGTATGGCCGGCTGTGAAGAGAAGGACGTCGAAGATCAAAGGGAAGGCAGCAGGCCGGTCAGCCAATACGGAAGGCGTCGCACGCGCAATGGAGAAGATACGTGACCAGGCCGTCCCGTAGCCTGCACGCCACTGCACCTCTAACCGGGATCGTCTCGGTAATCCGTCTTGGCACCTGTCCCTGCTTCTACACTACCAACCTCATCTTACTGACCTACGCCAAGATTCTCTCCAAAACGCATCGAGTGCGCTGTGCTAGTCCCCAGGGAGTCAGTCTACTAGGAAATTCATGTTGTGACGTTCATTGTGCGTTGGTCACAGCTTGCCGTGGTCACGCCAAGATGCTGCAGGTGGCTACTGCTGGAATATCCCAATGCAAGGGGTGCCATCACCGCCAGCTGAGATCTGCTGAGATCCCATCACACACCTATTGCGTTCATTCAATACATTGAAGCCTTGGTGCATGAAGACTATCGACCTCCAGCAACATGAATATAGGGACGCGGAACGTCAAGAACCGCCAGCTAAGCTTCTGTCTTCGTCGCAGGGCTTCACAGCGACCATATAGTTAAGGTAAAATCTTGCTCACACCAATCTTCTACAACAAGACTATCTAATTGCGCCATTTTTCATCGCATTGGTGTAAGTTTGCTTGTGACTTGCTGTTTTCTGTTAACATTGAGCAAAAGCCGAGTATCAAAAGAGTCGGAAGCAGTTGCCCACGTTGTGCGCACCATGACTGAGGACCTTGTGGTATGCGGCGACTATCCTAAGCTTGCCAAGCGCCTCCCAGGAATCCCAATGGATACTGGCATCGATTGCACGCCTGGCACAGGACATACAAGTCCAGGTAGCACATTCAGGTTGGGCTTGCTAGCGGATGCATCGATAGCAATCCGGCGAGAAGGCAGTGCGCTAGAGATATCAGAGCCAGCAGAATGCATACCTCCAACCCGTCTCGCACCTCGAGCACGGCGCCACGCACTAGATGAGAGCACAGAAGAGAGGGTCAAAGGCCTGCTCGGGGTCGCAACTGACTCCCGCATCCCACACGGCCCAACGCGTCAGCCATCTACTCAAAAACTTCTAAACACCTTACCCTCATCAATCCGCTCTCGGGCCTCCTCCCTCGACAAGCCCCGCCCCCTCCCCTTTCGCTGGCAATTTCCAGTCGGTAAGCGCTACCGCGTCGGCGATCCTGCTGCCTTTGCCGCGATGAAGGAACGGAATATCGAATGGTATGTAACAACGGGTGTGCTGGTGGAAGACTGCACTGGCCTAAGGTGGAATGCTGGTACCTACAACTACCTCTTATACTGGCACGTAGAAGGCATGCCGGCGCCTGGAGAGGAAGACGCGGGACAGAAGTGGTTGCAGATAGAACCAGACGTCGTGCGAGACTGGCAAAGAGAGAATTGGGAGGCCGATTTTGGGGAGGCGGTGATGGATGTGGAAGACGAGCCTGCAACTCCCATTGTAGAAGGTTTCAACATCATGAACGAACCATTGTCGCCGCTTAACAAGGTAAGTAGTGTTCCGCTCAAGAGCGTGCTGCGTAGTCAGAACGGGCCGCCATCACCTTCTCCATCAACTCAATCGGATAATGGTCCTGAGTCACCGAAAAGAGAGAAAAAAGTGAAGTTTCATCGGAAGAAAGGGAAGAGGACGGTACTGTTGGAAGTCGACGATGAGGGTGTACCAGTGGAAGAACAAGGTAAGATTGTCGAGACGAAAGTGGATGAGACGGACGTCCTGTCCGATAATGAGGGGAGGTCGGCAAAGAATGGTTGGGGGCGTATTGAATAAGGCACTCAAAGTAGGGTACATGAAGTGCCACAGTCTGTTGCGCCACTGAAAATTCTCGATCTATGTATTTATGCCGCATCTAGCTCACTAAGCCTGCTCTCTTCCTACTTTAGTCGTGTCTTTAACGCTTTTGCAACCCCTTCTAATCAACCCAAATATCTCACACCGTCAAAATCGCGAGCAAGCGGGGAGCTCCAGGCTGTTGACAACGCAGGATCAACAGTAGACGCACCAAGCCTGATCGGGGATAGTCTGGGATGATGTGGCACATCGAGTCCGCTGCTGAGGAAGGTCAAGCGCATACCTACAGTTTACTCGACAAAAGCATGTGATAGTTGTATTCTTCTTAATACTTTATACGCTTTAAATCAGCCTATCGTAGTAACATATTCAGATCATGGTACAATGAAAACAGTTTCTAGGACTATCCTGCCATGAACTCATCGCTATGTTAAGGAAAGGACTTGAACTCGGAGAGAAAACCTGTGTATCTTCAACCTCTGGCTGGTTGGAACTAGCTCAGTGGTGGAAGAGAAGCGTAACAAAACCTGCAACACCATTCGCTCTCCCGAAGTTTGCCATCACTAGTGATAGATTTGATCAACCATGATGCGCTTGGCCGCAGGCCTGGATCGAAAGTGATCATTGACTGAGACCACGCAAGCGCTACGTTGTCGGTAGGCTTACCAATCTTTTCGAGCTCAATGATAAGGGCCTGAACACCAGCAAGATTTGCGTGATAATACGGCTGCTTTGAGCCATGCGTTTGTATGAAATTGTGGAAATGCCCAGCCGAGCTGCCCTTGAGTTTGGCCGCCATCTCAAGGAAGACAACCCCTAGTCTCCAGATGTCGGCATGCCGGCTGAGCGGTTTGAGGGCGACTTCTTCTGGTGAACCATATCTCAGCGTCATTTCGTCCAGCGTGTCGCCTGGCGTGCGGAGGCTTTTGTTGAAATCACCCATCAAGAAATCTGAAAACCGGACATTACCATGATGCACCAAGATAGTACTTGGTTTGATATTGTCGTGCCGAATCGTCTCCCTGTGTAGATATTCGAGCGCCCGAACCAGACAACCAAACCAGGTGCGCAACACCATGGGGGTGACGATCATGGGTCCAGAAAGATAATCAGAAAGATTTGCATCAGCAGCGGGAGACATGATTAAACCGATGGACTCTGGATCAATAAAGCTCCCAACAAACTTCTCCAGGTGACGGTGCTCTGTACGCTTAACGACCGCCATTATATCGAGAATGCGCTTCGTGCTAAGTAGTCGTCCTTCACCGGTCAATTTTCTCCGGGATATTCGCTTTAGCGCATATTCTCGGTAACTGATGAAACTACGAACCCGATCAACGGTCTTC
The DNA here is from genome assembly GCF_001642055.1 of Alternaria alternata. Classification (NCBI taxonomy): domain Eukaryota; kingdom Fungi; phylum Ascomycota; class Dothideomycetes; order Pleosporales; family Pleosporaceae; genus Alternaria; species Alternaria alternata. The sequence continues at coordinate 124,735 of NW_017306225.1, read as the reverse complement.
GACGATCCAGAACCAAGGTGCTCTTCCATCTTGAGCGGAAGAATTTCATGCTCCCCATAAAAGCAATGCTGGCCCTTCTCAAGGTACATTGACTTAGTCATTATTAGATCCTGCGCAGCCATGAATTGCGAGTGCTTGCTTGGCGAGATACATGATGGGATCTCCCGCTCGGTGAGGGGAAGCAAGATATCACGGATGCCATCCCTGATGAAATAGTCAAGAGAATCCAAGCAGTCGATAGTCCGAAGGACAATGTATGTTCTCGGAACTTTGCTCCATAGCAGATTGTCTTGACTTAAGAGGAAGGAGATCTGTTGGATCTCAGAGTCAGTGTATGTGACGTTTCTTTGTTTGTCATCGGCGAAAAAATCGTTCAGTCGATTTGCCATAATGCCTGTGTCCTCCTGTGTGTCAGACCATCCTATTGATCCTTGGACATTCTCAGGTAAGTCATTGAGCCGCTTCTCCATCGATTCCTCAAAGGGGTCCGATGATACCGTGCTCAGTGCACTCGGTTGACTCAGGGTATCGCCATCGCCTTCATCGTATGGACCCTGCATAACCGACATGATCTGCAGAGAAATGATCATAACGTGGTGAAGGTGGTCAGCAATGTGTGATCCCATTGCCCGTGAGGTGGCTAGGTTCTCTTTGCCATCGCTACCCGACGCACTCCGATCATCCAATGATTGGTCATCCACCGAGAACAGACAAAGCGGACATGAAGACGACTGTCGTGAAGTCTGAACGAGACACTCAGGATACTTGGGATCGTTACTGTCCGGGACATCCTTGCCATCGCACCCATCATGTAAGATATGGTGACTTAATGCATCTCTAGAAGAGAAGGCAGAAGTTGAATGGTTTTCATGCACGCCAGTGCATACCCAAGTCTTGCATTGATGAGCTCGGATATGGTTGAGTAGTTCGTCCTTGGAAGAGAAAGTGTAGACTGAGTCGTTTTCATGTTTTGCAATGCACATCCAGGCCGGCTGATTGTGTATTCTCGACGACCAGGAGTCCGTGTGATCCGACTCCATATGATTAAACCACTCGAATGACGAGGCGAACGAGGGCCGAGATTCACGACAGCCTTCCGACAGACACATGTAGGGCTGGAGATCGCGCAGATAATGGCGTCTCCCTTCAGCCGACCATCCCTTCCGAGTCGCATGTAATACAGACCGATTGAGTACCTGATGACACCATCCACAAGATGCGAAATTCTCGCTTTGTTTGAAGCTGGGCAGATCGGGCTCTCTCAGACGGCCATCGTTTCCGATCAAAGTCTTGCCAACTCTTGCAGAACGGACGTTGGCGAATACTGCCTCCTCTAGGTTCAGGGGCAAACACGCTGTATCGATTGATGAGGCTGGGATCACGATATGTGCCACTTGTCGCTCTTCTTGAGCCTTGTCATTTTTCTCAATGAGACGGTGCGATACGTGACTGGTAGGCGCTTTTTGCATAGCACTTCGGTCATTGCGAGAAGACGCTGCAGAAGCGTAATTTGCTTTAGACCGAAAAGTCTCATAACGGAGCTTCGCATACCTGTCTCCCATGGAGTCGACAAGCTGTTGTCTTAACGTTCGTGATGCGTTCGGATAGAGAAATTGGAGTGCAATATATGCTCGGTCCTCGTAATCAGCTATTCGTACAAGTTCCGGGTATTGCGATGCAAACCTGCGAGCTCGTGCCGTGACGGTAGACTTGGAAGAGGATCTAATAAGAACACCCATCTTATTCAGCCGCAAAATAGCCTCCTTCACTCCTGAAAGAGCTTCATGAACAGTAGGCGGTGATATCGGTTTGACTATCTCTTTATTTGCGCTTGGTAAATTGTGGATCGTGACTTGTGATGTTAACTGCGCTCACGGCTCGAATTACAGAATCTCTTACCCAGAAACAGATTTTGTCTCAACATATTCAGCATCCTTATCATCATATCCTGGAGTGCTTCATGATTTCGCAACCGATAGTCTAAGTTAGTGATCTCGTTGGCATAGACACCCAGGAATGTGCACCACCCGTTGAAGCGTTGATGGTATTCTTTCATTGGGTGCGAAACCTCCGAGGGTAGTGGGTGCTCATGAGAAGCACCCGAGCGTGCCAGGCAATCGTGAAATAGTTCATCGCAGTCTTCAGCCATGAGACGTATGGGTTGCTCATCAGCCTCGTCATCGAAGTCATTGTCGATGTAGCCATTTAGACACGGCTCGTTGGTGGCCATAGTGCTGAAACAAACGTTCAGCAGCGCTTCGCAGGCACATTCGACAAGAGAAAGAGGATGAAACAGTTGTGACTTTGTCGAGCCATCCTGTAACCGCGCAGGTGGGGTCGAGGCTTCTGGTTGGGGGCGTAAAGTGCGCATGAAAGCTGCAACCCCGCATCCGACCTTGGAAGTCTGACGTTCGCCACAGCCTGATCCCATCAGCATTCGATCAATGTAGAGAGCGAATACTTAACAACACTCAAGAATCACCGGGAGTGGCTGGTGAGATCACCCTCAACTTCACAAGATGTGCGCTGCGCAAAAGGTTTCCCTTAGTGAGGAGTGGCAACGCCTAAAATCGCTCAGATCTTACAGGCATCGGCTGCTGAATATAACCAGGTACCAAAAGCTTGACAAGTCGCAGTCATTATCAGGAAATATGGGTTTTCAGAACGATGCTTTGCTTCTGGAAGACGGATTACGGAACTTGATGAGGAGGAACGACCTTGACACGCTGTTCGACGACGGCCTCGATGATGAAGCTCAAGATCTAGCCTTCGCGTCCCTAACTTCGATATGTCTGGTTCTTGAAAGCATCGTTGCCACCAATCTATGGACCGAACCATCATCTAGGAGCGACAGCAAGTACCCCAGGATCGATCGACTGTTACAGGAATTGGGCGGTACTGAATGGCGGTTCTACATGGCCTTTGGTTCCCGCGGACGAAAGCTGTTTGTGACCATGGATCCCAAGTCCATAAAGGAACAGATAGACAGCTTTAACACTTTCTGTAGCCGGCTCACACAACCAGAGACATGGGAACTCGAGGGTTCCAGTACAGAGGAAGTAGATGTTGAACAACCTCTTGGATCGCGTGATCAGTTGCAAAAGGGTATCAAAACTTTACAAGCACTATTGCGTTGGCTTGTCAAGATTACAAATACAGATTGTAGTGGACGTCACGACGTTCTGCTTCAGCTGCCAGAATGGGACGAGCCTACGTCTTGTGAGCGCTTTCGAGAACCACATTTGGATCTTTACCTCACTAGCTGTACATCGTCAGAATGGCAAGAAAGCCAATTGCACGAGTTAGCCAACAGGTACGTGCTCTTCAAGCGACGGCCATGAACGATTGAGATGCGGGGCGAATTCTGACACAAAGAGTAGAAACCACGTGGATTGGTATCCGGCAGAAAGCCTCTGTGACGAAATCGATGGCCTCAGCAATCGCGAAAGACTGAAACTTGCGACTGCCGAGAGCGACGTCTATGTCTATGCTAGCTCAGATGCAAGCTCGGCTTCCTCAACGCCAACAAAGGGGAAACCGTCGGGAACCTTGAAGCAATTGCTTCAAAGAGGTGCTTTCCTAGGCCCGGATGCCTGGTGGTCGCGGTTGCAAAAGTTCGAACAGAAGGAAAAACGCAACTTAGCTTCTACACTCGTCCTAGGCTCTTTAGTTACCCTTGAAGATGCCCACTTGATTAAGTTCTGGGACTCGGAGTCCATCTATTTCCTCTCGAACTCAGACGGAAAATACATACACAACCAACCCTACGCCCTGTGTATGTCCCTACCAAATGAGACCACAGAACTTCGGGCTATTGACCAGAGAGAGTGCGAAGCAAGGTTCGCTTTCCTTGCTAGACTTCTGATGGAGATAGAATGTGGCGTCTCCCTTGAGCACTTGCAGATGAGCAACACCGGCGTCGACAATATCGGGGATTTTATCTACGATCAGCTCTCAATAGACTTGAGCGAATCAAAAAGAGCATATCTGAAAGCGGTTCAGATGTGCTTGGGATTTCAAATCAGTTGCAAGCGAGAGTATAAACGTATGTCTGCCCAAGGGTACCGAGGCGGGCAAGCAGCTGCGACCAAAAACATCATACACAGTATCGTCCGAAATATACAGAAAGCTGTCGGCCCGCAAATCCACGGGAGAAGGGAATTGAATCGCGGCCTTGATCAGAGAGCTGGTGATTCTTTCCATTGTCCTTCGGTATCATCCCAGTCAGGTCGGCTTGGCCTATCTGATAGCTCGCGTGTCCTCTCGCCGACAACTGTCATACCGCCTGTGGTTGGCGAGGATATTATCGAGAAAAGGCTGTCGATAAGAACAACAAAGCAAGTGAGATTTTCTGAGCAAAGCGATGATGAGGAAATTGGAGAAACCACAACCTCAAAGGTTCTAATGGATAATCCGATTACAACGAATCATTGTGAGCTCTTCGGAGAAGCTAACGCCCAGGAATACCCGAAAGAGCTCTGCGAATCTGCCAAGAGATGGATTGTAGGATTCAAAGCTCTGCGGAAGAACAAAACAGGCCTACATTGCGAGCCGCGGATCAAAGTTGCAGTACTAGATACTGGAGTTGATAATACCCATCCCGACATCAGAGGCAATATCTGTAACCACAAGTCCTTCATCGGATATGACGCGACAAAAGATCGTTCTGGTCATGGCACTCACATAGCCGGTATCATACTTGATCTTACAACAAATGTCGACCTCTACGTTGGACAAGTCATCGATCCTCTCAAACCTGAAGATAGAAGTCCCATAATCGAGGCGCTTGAACATGCACGCGAGGAGTGGAAAGTGGATATGATATCACTTTCCTTCGGATTCCGCGTCTCTAGTAATCCAGATCTAGTGCAGCAAGAGATTGATAAATGTCATAGGAAAGGAATCATAGTTTTTGCATCGGCCTCAAATGACGCTGGAAACAAACCACGCACCTATCCTGGAAACTATGATGGCGTTCTCTGCATACACTCCGCCACTGGTTCAGGCAACTCTTCATCCTTCAATCCCTCGCCCATCTCTTCAAGAAACAACTTCAGCTTCGTTGGGGATTGCGTTAAGTCCTGTTGGCCAATGGCCAGAACCGGTTTCGATAACGGGAAGCCGCGTGAGGAGTACCTTTCTGGCACATCAATCGCAACACCAGTCGCTGTATCCGTTGCTGTATTCATGATCAACTATATCAAAAAGCATTTTCCAGAGTACCGTTGGAACATCGAACCTTCGTCTCCAGTAGGTATGCGCAGCATCTTCGAGATCATAGCCCACAAGAGGGAAGGCTATGACTGGGTGAGCCCAGAATATTGCTTTACAGGAGATCCAAACTGGGAGGAAGAGATGAAGGCACGACTGAAGCGCGTCCTTAGGGGGTATATCTCCAAAGCAGCGATAGGACACAAATGAAGGCGAGTCATTAGATACATGACTGGTATATGGACGGCTGGAAAATCTGTTTTTTACCCTCCAAGCTCACCATAATCTTCAGCACTGAGTTCACCAAGAACAAATTCCCCAATCTCCAGCTGCTCGTCATCATCTTCTTCTTTGTCCGAATTTCCAGCAGCGAGCCTTGTGGGATCTACATCAGGGCCCTGACTACTCAGCTTCAGATCCTTCTGAATCCACCCCGAAGTTGTGATCTTCTTGAGCTCCAGAGCAAAGATGCGGCTCTCACTCATCTTGCCCTTGAACATAGTAACGGCCTGGCGATTTGTGGTAAAGCCAATCTGCGGATCCGCTGCACTGCCGGCAGGATTTGGTACACCGGTCGCGAGCGTGATCTTCCCCATAGACAGTTGCCCTTTGGCCTCGCGCTCCCTGGCCTGCGCCTCATCGAAGCAAAGTTCCACTTCTTCGCAGATCATGATACCCACGACAAGACACACTGGTGCACGATAACGCGAAGTCCATCGGGGAACAAGCGTTTTGACGTCTTGATCAGCTTTGAGCTTGCTCCAAAACTGGTCGTGTTGCTGCAGCCGCTTATATCGAATGAGTTTGCCACTCAGCTCCACGCTACTTTCGCTGCTGCCTTTGAATGATATGCCAGCAACAGATTGGAGAGTCGCGTTGCCTTCGTGACTTTTTGCGCCGGTGTTAGCGAGCACAAAATCGGTCACGGTACCTTCCTGGAAGTCATGCAAGTTGTATTGCAATGGCAATTCTACTGTCAGTCAGAAAACGTCTTGCAAATACGCTCCAAGACGTATGTCGTCTAACAGCACTCTTCATTTCTGGGAATATACCAGGCACATAGTTATTCGTCGGCCTCAAATATTCCTTAACAATCGAACCGAAGATTTTATTCTCGAACTTTGCAGTATCAAGCCATGACTGATATTTGAGAATGACGAACTCTGGGTCTCCAATCATAGTGTAAACAAAGACAGACTCAGCGAATTGAGCTAGTTAGGCAAGGATTTCAGAACCTCTCGTCTACCCACAGAGAAGAGTCAAAGTATTATGTATCAATCTCGTAGACGGAGCACAGCCTCACGTCTAAGGCTGTGCGCAGTGGCTGTGTGCATAAGCCTGCATTGCTAGCTTCAAGGCTAATGATCCATTGGTCGTGCTAGTAATGGTTCTAGATGTCAATAGGCAAAATTAATGGATATCTCGCATTCGTAGATGCAATTCATCCATTAAGAGCTTCGCATTGATGTCGGTCGTGTGTTACTACATGCGTGGGCGTACATGAGGCACTAATTTGAGTCTGACGTCACGGTCTTGTGTGTTTCCGAGTCGACCCATAGATTGCTAGACTTGCGAACATCTGTGATGTATAAAAGGAAAGCGAAACAAGAGAGCATACAGATCGCCTAGTACCTCTCATAGCCTCCACGACGACCACCTAGAGGTACTCTAATATTCCACTCATCCTCATACGGTAGCGCGGAGTCCCTCCTACCCATTACATTCGGCCGCCTCATCGAATATCTCATATCCTTCTTCTCTTGGATATGCTCAAGAGCCGCGTGGATATCACTCAGCCCAAACCGCTCATCTGGCTCCTCTCGGTCTGTGAGCGCCCGTTGCTGAGGAAAGCTGTATCCTGATCCATGTCTGTCCGCAAGGTATGACGAGGCGCGAAGTGGTTTGGGTGGGAAGTGCGTTTGCGCAAAGGGGTTATGGGCGTTAGGTAGGTTGGCCATGGTGGCACGACGGTGGTGCATGTTAGGACGGATAGCATGCGCTGCATGGTCATCGAAGTATGATTCGGGCTCGCGCATGTGTACGCGAGGGCTGCGGGGATGTGGATAGTCGTCTACGAGCTCGTCGGGATACCTGATCTTCTGTGCCCCACGGTGGTCGATCTCATCATCGTAGATGTGGCTGGGGTGCGGCTGATCGAGCACAGTTTGTGGTTTGCCTCTATAAGGCGACTTACGGCGACTATGCACATGCTTGAAGGAAGGGCGGCGACGGATAGGCCTGTCCCAGACACCGTCATCCGCTGTGTGGGCAGATGTAGTATTCATAGACTCGGTCCCACTTCCACGTTCCAACGATGAGCTGGAGCTCTCACGAGCCATGCCATGTGCAGTGTATTGCTTTCCTGACTTCCTCTTTCCATTGTAAAGGTCATTTGGTGGAGCATTACCGTTGCGTGTACGGTCTTCCACAACGTTATTGGTGTTCAGGTGGATGTGAACAGGTGGTATGTGACCTGAAATCTTGTTGTGAGAGCCCCGAGAAGAGTCGGTAGTGAAAGACTCTGGACTGAGTCTACCATTGCGAGGATCATCAATTAGATCAGAGGCTCGGCGTCGGCGGGTAACTTTTGGAGAATAAGGGTCGACATTGTTTCTACGTGCACGACTTCGGCTCCGACTACGACTGCGACTAAGACCTCTAGCTTTGCTGAGTGATCGGTGTTTCTGGCTCTTCTTCGGCTTCTTGAAGTGTCGCTGACGTCCACGTTCGCGTCGACCAGCATCGATATGATCATCGTGCTCGATGTTGACAAAGCTGGAGTCCTCAGACTCATCTTCCCACGAAGATTCACTATCAGACGACGAGCTGGAAGTATCGCGATGGTTTTTGCGTCTTGGCTTCTGATGTCGATGGTGATTAGGGTTCAGCACCTCTATTGGCCGGCCTTGATTGTGCCTCATATGATGCGGTGGCATTGGCAATTGTTCTGGAAACGTCCCAGGCATAGGATGTTGACCATTGGGCGGATGATGGGGCTGTGGGTGTTGCATGGGCCCTGGCATGGGTCGACCTCCGCCATTGACGGGTGGGTGCGGAGGCCCGCCCATATCGTGTAGCACACCTGGGGGTGGCGGAGGCGGAGGTGGATTTCCAGGGATGGGCCCTTGGTTGATGTTGCCATGACCTGGATGCTGCTGTGGCTGTTGTTGATGATGATGATGCTGCTGCTGCTGCGCAGGTCTTTGCTGCTGTTGCTGGCCCGCGTTCTGGCCAGGGTTGGGTTGGTTCGGGAAATGTTGGTTCTGAGGATTCACCTGCTTGACCTTGTTCGGATCTTGAGGGCCACCTGGAACCATGATCTTCGCTTGCATAGGCTCTTGAAATCCGGAAGGTTCGGTCTCCAGTATGATGTCTACACGCACGAGCTGACGTTCGCGACGGTTGACTGATCGCCATTTGTTGACAACGCTTGCGATCCTATACTGGATCGAACGATTGTACTTCGCGAGTTCAACGTTCTGGTCCTCGACGAGCTCGTTGATGATCCGGCGACAATTTGGGGAGGGAATGTCATTCATGTTCTTCTTGACGTTGCCATGGTTTCGACGGAACTTGTGAAGCTCACTCTGGAGCTCTTGAAGTGCAACATGTTGTCTCTCGGGCTCGGCATCCTCCCAGGAAGTAGCATGTTTCGGTTTCTCCAAGATGAAAGATGCTAATTGAGGGTCGTAGTTGGCGTATGGATTCAGAGGGTGTTGCTGAGATTGCGCTGGCCTTTGCTGAGCCTGTCCAAAGGCCTGCTGTTGCTGTTGTCCAGTCGGGACTTGGCGCTGTTGGCCAACGGTTTGGTGTTGAGGTACCTGAGCTTGGTACTGCGCTTGCTGATGAGCCGCCATCGTACGGTTCAAGGAGACTGTTGCGCGTGATTTCCCAAAGAGGAAGTGCTTGCCAGATTATGATCAGATGAGAGAAAATCCCGTTGTTGGTGATCGAAAAGGGAGTGTAGCAGGATTAAGACACGGGAAGTGAATGACAGGGCGAGCTTCAGAATCTAAGGCAGAAACAGGAGGACCTTGACCGAAGATATAGGTCGAGCATTTTGGCTATTACACTCGAAGATGCTCGCTCTCGATCTATACCCGCAGCAGTAGTGATACCACGTTGATGCAAGCGGAGTTAGGGGTCCTTCTTGGAGTACAGTAACCATATCCAGTCCCTTTCCCAGGGTATACATGAAACAAGAGATGATTGGTCGTCCTACAGGGCGCTCGAAAGCCCCACTATGGTATGAATATCAGGGCTTTCACCGGTCTAAGCCACCAGGCTGAGGGGGAAACAGGCAAATAGCCCCGCCCTTTTGCGTGAACATGCAGCATAGCTTTGCTTGCCATATGTCTTTGAGCCGCAAAGTGACCGGACCGAATACGAAGCATCCTAAACATGCATATGCACGACGCGCTTGTGCATTGAAGGACTCGTAGCTGCTGTCTATCTGTTATCGCATGCAGCCTGATGGTGGTGGTGGTGTTTGTAATTGGTCGCACTTGCATTACACCTGCAGCGTTCAGGATCGATTCGCGAGTTGCAGACGCGAATGCTGTTGTTTTCCCCTGCCCGTTGTCGAGTTGAAGACATCAAGTCGTCGTGTAGGAGACGTTGACAGTGCGCGAAGAAGCCATGGCTCGTTGACGCGTCGACGCTAACAAGGCGTCATTACCCCACTTTTGGCCCATGCACCGTTCACCACACCCTTCCGCTTCAACTCAGCCAAAAGAAGGCAACTGACCACACCAAGCCACCACCCCAAGGTGCACACAAAATATCAGGACCATTTACTTGGACACTCGCTTAGGATCGCCAAAGGAGTGTCTGCTGACGTCCAGTCTATCAGCTTGTCCTTGGTCCCGCTCGGCCAATGCATCCAACCGACAGCCGCAAGACGCAACGAGATCCCGCCGGTTGCACAGAAGTCTTTCGACCGCTTTACTTGTACCTGCTGTCACAGGCGCAGTCTGTACCTTTCTTGTGCGTCTGCAACCAGTTCACTCATCTCACTCAGCCCCCAGCTTGCATCACTACAGTGTATGTCAAACATTTTCGCGCTTCTCCACTTGATGTATCGCAATACCATCACACCTCTACAACTAATGTTGGTTGAGCTCCCTTCTGGACTGCATGAGTTCGAGATCGTTCTGCAGCGCGGCTCAGCATAAGTTCGCGCAGCGTCGATCTACTACTGCACATTGGATTGCTGTCGCCCGTTCTACTAGAGTTTGACGCCCCTCCATGCACCTCGTCACGCCCTCCAATCTTCAGCTTCCTATTTAACCAATAGCCTTCTTGCCGGAAGCTCGCGGACAATATCAAATCCGGAGGCCCTATCGACAGACACCGGATGCACGCTGTATGACACGCATATTGGCCGCTGAATGACATCTGCGACAGCCAGCCTTATGCATGTCTGGGTTGAAATACCACAACCGAATTACAGAATCATTTCTGATAGGCGAGAACGACTACAACGCCTGCAAGGAGCCGCGTCAATTATACATTTCTTTCTCCCTTGCTAATATCCACTCACCGGATACATGGGTATGGTGGCGTATGCATTGTTATCAGAACTATCTCAGGATCAGTCTCGGCCCGGGCTCGTTGGCTCGTGCCAGTAGCCTCAGAATTCTGATTGTCAGCGTCAAGGCATCACTTCAAGCCTTCAATCACCCGGATGCTTCTCTACCGAGAATGCCAACGCCCCGTGTAGTGCAAGTCCAATTAGGATGCAACATACCGCCGTTTCAAGACTGTAAGGATGGACTGATAAACAATACTTAGCATCGAAATCGAGCAGAGATATTGTGATCGGCACGTAGAAATCAGGATCTGGACCACACGGCACTTCTTGGGGTCGCAATCTCGTTGGCACGATCCGCGGGTACTTGCATGCCTGAGACACGGCCGAACACGACGGTTTGCCTATCCACGCTTCGCGATGCAGCCTTCCACTGGCTTTTAGCGTTCTCTTGACCGCTAGATGGATCCTCCAGCAACCAAACTCGTGCATCTGTCAGGCAGCGGCAGGAATCATGATGGCGTTACATTACTAGGCGATCTTATCTACACTTTCGGACACACGATGCCAGGCAGTGGCCATTTTTGCGATTAGCATTGGATGGCCCGATAAAGAAAGTCCGAGAGGGTGTCTCGATGACTCGGAACAAGTTTTTAGACGAGCTGATTACTACTGCGACATGCACTGAACGGGCAGACGTGTCATCGAATGTTGCGCAACGACCTTCGTGAGCCTCATCTGCACACCATTGGCACATGGTTGGCTTTCGGCTCGCCATCAACTATCTCTTTTGATTAAATCCATGCGCAACACAGCAATGAGGCATTACAAGGCTAAAGACACGGATAATTCTCGCTCAAGAATGTCATGACCAAACACTGATACTCGCCGCCCAGATGGCGTATCAACACAGCTGATTGAGCTATGGCCCTGCTAAATCTCTCTGCTCTATCGCAGGCAAGTTTACATGTGTAGTTTACCGCTTGAATCTGAGCGTCCGAGTTCCCCACTTCTTTTGCGCTTCATCCAGCTCGAAAATATTTTCCCAAGGCTCGCCAATATCAACTTCATCCTTGAACAGCTTCATCCAATTGTCGCATACTTCCACCGTACTGCTGACGACATTGATGCCTACTTCTTCGGCGATCTTTCTGATATCTTCGGCAGCTTGCTCCGCACTTTCGTATTCGCCCTTCCAGGCTTTAAGCAACACACTTCCAAGCCTAGCCTGTTCTAACACTTGGAGCTGGTCGCGCCAATCTGCCGCTTCTTCCGTCGGGCGCCCTCCAGGTGAGGAGAACTCTGCGTCACGTTTCCAAGGCGCTTCGGCTGTGAGACCGTTAGTCATGAGCTCCCAGACAAAGCTAGCCCAGTAAAACCTTATCACAATACGATGGTCAGCGAAACGTTGCATTCCAAGTACGATTGGACCAAAAGTGGCAGTTACTCACAAAGGTTTGCGATGATATCCACCTTCTCGAGGATACGTGATATTGAAGTAATCATCGTAGAACAAAGCGTTGCCATCCCCCGCCCATTCTCCTTCACTCCAAGATTCGGAGAACCCCTCTGGAATCTCTTCGCTATCTTCATCACTCTCTTCATCAGAGGGCTCTGGCTCTTGTGTTCTACCAGCAACGAATGCCTGATAATCTCGCTCCTGTCTCTCATCTCGCTTCGACTGCTTCCAAGCGTCTCTCAGCGCATCGGCATCGAGCTCGGGTCCTTCAACGCTGATGAAACCTGTAATAGCAAGCGAAAAGTCGGATCGTAGCCATACATTTCTAGACGAGAAGAATGTCAGATACACAGAGCGAGAGTGGAAAAAGTTGAGGGCAGACAGTGCTTGCAAGGCCCAACGATAGTACAAGGCCAGCATGATCTTATCCTCTCTGGAAGGCGTCTCTTGTACAGGTGTAGTCATGACGGGAAGATCACCCCAGTGTGGCCCTGGATTGAGTCTCTCAACAATCACCCCATTACCGGCATCGCTATCTAAAAGGCTGATACACCTATCGTTACATCAGCGATAACACCACACTGGGTCTACGCGGCACCCACCGCACTATCCTTGGATGACCTTCTCCGAGAAGCTCATAAGCCTTTCGCAACCGTTTGCTCGCCCATTCTGTTCTGGCCCTTGGATCGGGTATACCTGTCTCTTTCGGTTCGTAGATGACGATATTGTTTCCGTCCTTGTGCGGAACGGCGTAAGCTTTCTCCCAAAAGTCACAGTACCATGTCTCTATATCATCCGGCGCTGTGCTTGCTTCACTTGGTGTCGGTACTCCGTAGACGTTGTTTGGTGGTATTGTCCGCTGGGTAACCGGGCGCTGTGGCGGCGGCCCGACAAGATAAGTGAGCACCGACTCAACGCATGCGATAATTGTTTCCATTTGAAAAGCTAAAGGACTGTTGCTGGTGATTCGGAAGCGCGATGCGCTGGGCGATATATACATGCGAGACAACGGTCCCGATTAGGGTAAGCGCGAACCATGCCCTGCGAACCGTGCCAGTGGTGCCTGCTTGGCAAACCACGTCCAGCAAAGGCCCTAAGGCACCAACACAACTAACTGGAATGAGATAACTACAACAGATGCTTCGCTGGGTCACCGCGCGATTTCCAAAAGTATTCCGCGCTCTGTCCCATCCACCCTTCCACCCAGAACTCTATCGCGACAACAGGAACACCAGTATCCTGATCAGGGCCATGTTCGAAAAAGCTTTCAAAGAATATCTTAGTACCTTCTGGCACCTCGAGTACATCGTCCTCGCTGCCAGTGCCTATTGAGCACCATCCATCTTCACCACGCTCAAACGAGGCGTTGTACATCCAAGCCATGCCTTCGCGAATCTTATCCCCAATGAAAGGATTGGCAGCCCATGCATGGACTTGGGCGACCACATCGCGGACGAGTACAGGGCTACCATCAGTGGTTTCGATGACGAAATAGTCCCATGCGTCTTCTAGTCTCTCGACACCTTCTGGCTGTCCTTCGAAACCGTCGTTCCATTCGCCCTCTTTACAAGCGAGACATTCTGCTGTTACGAAGATTTTAGAGGCGTTTGTAACGGTTGCTGGTTCGAGGGCGAGCGGGTGGTTGGTAAAAGAGGCTCTAGAACTTGAAGACGTATCGTTCTCTTTCTCGGCGACACGAATATTTGATATGCCTTCTGGGTCTAGGATGAGCCAGTAGAGGCGTTCGAATGCGCTGGCATTCACCACGGCGATGTCTTCGCCTGACGTGGGATTCGGAAAAGACATTATTGGTGATATAGAATTGATTGTGAGCATGCAAGGAAGCAGCAGGAAGTAACAAGGCCAACTATAGACATCGCGCGCACTGGATCTTTATGAGAATCGTGAGAAGAGCCATACCATCTAGGGGTTGCTAGTGCCTGAGGGTTGTATGGAGAAAGCCCACATTTGCAGGCTGCAACTGGGGTTAGATGCACGAACATTTATCCGCTAACTAAGCGAGGTAAGGCGTACAATTAGTATTGCTTATAGCAAGGTATACGTATATAGACTTCGAGGCAATGGAGAAAGGCTGCTGTCTACCCACAAGGTGTGCATCGCCTTATAGTAAGAAAAGAGATATCGGACTAACTTTACCGTCTAAGTATCATCTCGCCGGCCCCTCCAGAGTGTTCCGTCGACTAGGCATCCTCGGATCCCTCTTCCCCATCGTAACCTCTAGCGCCTGCACCAAAGCTGTCCCATCATACCTCACAAAATTCTCCCCTTGGTGTTTCTTCCCATACACCCTTATTGGCTCGATGCCAATGCTCTTGAGCTCATCTCGGTCCACCGCCGGAGTCCCCGGCCCCTGTAGATGGATGATGTGTGTCACGTACTTCTTATACTGACTCTTATCGAGAGGACCAAACACATTCTTCGACTCTTCACATGCCTTTGCGATGGCGGCTATAAAATCAAGCGCTGAGTATGGGTCGGACGACGGCCCCGTCTCGCGATCGATTGTCGAGTTTAGAATCAAGATCTTATAGCGGATAGCTGGGTTACCAACAGCCTCTCCAATCCCTTTGAGTACCAAAGAAGGAATGATGGACGTGTATAGGGAGCCGATGCTGTATATAACAGCCTGAGCATCATTCAGCGCACTCAGCACCGTTGGATTGGCCGAGAGCCGGATTTCCTGGCCGTAGGGGTTGATGTACCATAGCCTTTCTATTCTTGCTGGTAGCTCCTCTTCGTCGGCTTTGGAAAAGGTGATGTATTGTTTCCGGAGGGTGGGGAGGGAGCCGGGGAGATTGGCGTCTTCGATTCGGTCGTGCTGTTCTGTTTCGTCAATGGCTGGGACATCTGAGCCGGGCACTAGGGCTGTTGAGATGGAGGGGTGGGAGATGGAGTTTTGGCCGGTGATGGTGTCGCCGTTTGTGAGGCTCACGGAGATGTGGTGGGTGAAATTGGTGTTTATTGCGGGGAGAACGGAAGTGTGGCTGGGAACGGAACATATGCTCGAGAGGAGATAGATGGCAGATTCGAAGGAGCCGGTGAACAGGCGAGCGCTAGAAACGTTAATTTTCGACGGTTTCAATGATAATAAGAAGTTAGAGGGGAGTCTGAGATAGCCAGAGCGAGAAACACGATATGGGATTGCGAGACAGTGTATGAATGAACACACAAAGCTTCAGTAGAACGACTGTACATACCCAGTGAGAAATAGATTACCGATGCTTGCACCTGAAAAGTCAAAATTAGATGAAGGTCGACGACGCTTGACGATTTCGTATGCGACAACGTTCAGTATCGACCGTACTAGCTCTTTCTTCGCGGTCGAAATATTCGTCCAGAGTGCATGTTCAGCCTCTACAATCTGCAACCACTCTTCTCTTGCCGAGGAACGTTCTTTGGGTAATCTATGGTTGAAGAAGGTCTTGATGGCTGCTTTCTCGCTATCATCATGATCGGGGTCATCCGGGATTAGACGGACGAGACGACCTAGGCGGATTAGTATAGATCGTCAAACTTTTTTCGGTATGCGCGTACTCCTTACATCACCGATACCTGCCACTGTTAGTGTTGTGCTACTTTTGCACCAAACGTTGCGTACCTGGCCCTCCGAAAACGCGTATCAGCTCAGACGAGCTTCCGCCGTTATCACTGATAGGAATGACGTAGCTCAGCGGGCACCTTTTGTCTTCTCTTACTTTCTTGAACACATCGACTAGATTGTTGGCTGCGCTGCCGCCGGAGAAAACAACAATGCCTTTGGTTCTGAGGGTGCCGTTCGTCGTTAAAGAGACCGGGGTTGAGTTGTGGCCATGAGGCCAAAGGAAGTTCTCGGTAGACATGACAAGATACGTGGAGCAAGTTTTGACCACATGGGTCTTGGGGGCGGTCTTATCAAGTCATGTTGATGTTGACAGAGTGTTCGTTAACATGGATGTTCTTTCATAAGCTCAGAATAGCAGAGGCAAGAGTCATGCACTAATCCGTTAGGGTAGTGTAGCGCGTTACTCGACTAGGCAATATCTCGCATTCAAGGCACGTTTTGACATTGGCTGAGCGATTATGTTTTTGCATTTGTGGTTGATTTTCAAATGGGATATGTACAAATCGAGTCACCAGCCAAGATTTGGTAGAAAGCTGCTCTCAGCGCAGATGCAGCCCCCACGGATATGGCACCGCCAAACTTAGCCCATCATGAAGACTGAATGCAGCGTATGATATCTCAGGTCCCGGCATGATTGCGATGACGCTCTAGACGTGTATACCGCTGCCAGCTCCCAGCTTCATCTACCCCTCACACACCCGCGTCATGCCATTGCAGGTGACAGCACCTTAGGAGGTACCGGTAGCCTCCTCACGCTCCTTCCTTCGCTGTCTCTTCTCGAGTAGGGCGTCTCGTCGGTCGGCCAGGAGTCGGAATTGCCGTTGCTCAACACCAGTGAGCCAGTAGCCGAAGCTGCCACCAGCGCCGGCGTAGATGGGGTAGACCCAGAGGGACTCCTTGTTGAAGAGGGGGCGCATCTCAATGCCCAGCTGCCATAGCCTCGCGGCAACACCTGGTGAAGGTCGTCAGCAGAGTCCTTGGTGGGCACGCGCAGGCTGTTGGGGACGTACCGAGCCCGCTCCAGAAGAGGACCTTGTGGACCATGGTGAATTGGGGTGATGGTGATAGTTGTGTTGGTATGAGAAAGTCGTCGCGTGCAGCAGCAGCAATTGGGACGGATGTCGTGGAGGCGCGTTGTCACCGCTGTACTGGGATTATGGCTTGCGATGCTCCATTGTCAAGCTCGGAAATGCCAAGAACGAACCACCCACGCGGATGCGGAAGTAACGTCCGCCGACCTCACCTCCGCAACAATGCCGATTTCGCGACTCTCCTGATATTGTCTCTCACTTTTTCACTTCTCGTCCTACCATTCGTTCCTTGTAACCATTTTCGGCTGGGGCAGCAGCCTGGCGCCTCTACGTCATTCGCTGCTCGTCAGCCTCTCCCACCCCCGACATCCTGCGCCTGGCCGCGACACAAACGACACCAAAACGGTTGATCGCAACCACGACTAATCATCCATGGCGGAAATCAGCCGCAAGCGCGCACCCGAGAGCGATGGCGCTGCGACTATGCGCAAAAAATTGAGGCCCTCGGAGCTCCCACTTTCGCAGGCGAAACGATCAGCTATCGACAGCCTCGTGCACATGTTTCGCAAGAAGGGCGCATACGACGATATACGCAGAGACCTGATGAAGCAATACGTGTCAGGGGTGAGTGGCAAAATATTTATTGTTGTAACACCGCAGGCTGACAATCACGCTCTAGCCTGCTAAAGATGAACTGCAAGCCGCGCTCAAGGAGCTCGTCGATCGCGAAACCGACCGCAATCCCTCTCTGTTGTCCAAGGATCCTCGAATGGCAACCACGCTTATAGAAGGCGCTGGTGAGCGCAGCGACATCTATGGCAACATTATGAACACGGTCAACACTCTATTGGATAAATTGATCGACGAGCATGGGGTGCCAAAAATGCGCGAGTACCGCATCCAGGAGATTGGTGCCGAAGCAGCTGCCGAGGAGGAACAGCGAGGTAGCAAGAGCGAAGAAGAGTGGGCTCAAGAGGCAGAAGCTCGCAGAGAGAAGCGAGAGGCCAAGCGAGAGAAGGAGCTGGAGGCAGAGCGCGAGAGAGAGCGCGAGGAGAAAGCAAAGAGGGAAGAACGCAAGCGCCGCGAGAAGGAAGAAGACGAAGCCCGTGAGAGAGAACGACAAGCGGAGAAGGAGCGGAGACGCAAGGAGCGGGAAGAGCGCGACAAGGAAGACGAGGAGCGCCGTCGCAAAGACCGAGAGAGGATTGACAAAGAGAGAGAAGAAGAGCGCCTGCGCCTCAAAAAGGAGCGAGAGGAACACGAGAAGAGCCGAGAAGCCCGTCTCAAGAAGATCCGCGAAGAAGACGCCGAGCGAGAGCGTCGCATACAAGAGGAGCTTGACCGAGATCGAGGTGGGCGCCATTGTGGTGGCCGTGGCCGTAGCAGGACTCCCGAGCGCGATAGGGATCGTCGTGGACGAGACAGGAGCAGGCGAAGGAGCAGGACAAGAAGCAGATCACCCGAACGCCGTTCATCTATCAAGCCTGAAAACATCAAAGACATCAAGGTGGACGACGACTTGGCATTGCAACTTCTACTACAGGAGAGCGAGCAAATGAAGAAATCACGACAGCGACCTGTCCTTGAGCGGTCCGAATCTCTCGAACCTCCTATGCGGAAGGCGCAGCCTCCCAAGTCGATTGTTCCTCGTGATCCTCGACTGGCCAGGCTCGACAGCAAACCCGCCTCACCCTCGCAACGGTCACCGAGCAAAGATGCCAAATCTCCTGCTCCAGGTACGCCAGCCAAGGGCGAAGATATCACCATGACAGACGCGCCATCAGCAGCGGAATCAGCCAAGGCCAGATGGGACAAACCGCCCGAGCTGCCCTCGAAGCGAGGTCGTTCAAGATCCCGCAGCATCGCACGCAGCACCAGAAAGCGCAGCAGAACACGCTCGCACTCGCGCGGCAGCCGCCTCGACAGAGACCGACGTTCTTCCCGCTACGAAGACGACCGCCGTTCCCGCCGCGACGACGACAGACACTCCTACCGTCCGTCCCGCCGCGACGACCGAGACGACAAACTCTCGCGTCGCGACAGTCGGAGCCGCTCACGCGAAACCCACACCTCACGTCGTAAATCACGCTACGGAACACGCAGTCCCTCGCCGGCTCGCGACGAGCGGCGGAGAGACCGCGAACGTTCCCGTTCGAGGGGTGCAAGACGAGAGCGCTCCAGGAGCCCTGTACCTGCCCGCCGCCGCAACCGCTCGCGCTCCAGGAGTCCGGAGAATATCGATCGCTATGTCCCTGGCGGTGGGGGCGCTGCGGGCGGTAGTGCAAGGAAGCCACGCGACGATAGTCGGGACCGTGAGCGTGACCGCAAGCGCGATGACAGTCGCCCTCCTCCGCGTAAGAGGGATGATAGTCGGGATCGTGGTGGACGTGGGTATCGGGCGAGGGACTATGATCGCTGGGATGGAGGGAGAGATAGGGATAGGGATAGGGATAGGGGCAGTAGGAGACTGGAGAGTGATTGCTACCAGCCTGGTGGTGGTGCTTCTGCTTCTGCTGCTGATGCTGAGGACAAGGAGCGAGACCGCGATCGTAAGCCTAGAGAGAGGAGTCGTGAAAGGAGTAGGGAGAGGAGTAGGGATAGGGGGCGTGATGATAGGGAGAGGCGTAGACGGAGGAGTCGCTCGAGGAGTCGTAGTCGGGATCGACGGCGTTGATGCGGTTGTGAGGTTCCCTTCTTAGATGTATGATTATTGGTAGGTGTTTAATGCAATGCATCATAGGCAGTGGGCGGGTCAAGTGCGCCCTGTTGGTGAGGCTACTGTTAGGATGCATGTGGCTTGCTTGTCGCTCTTCCTCTTTTGGACATGACATCCTTGGAAAGTCAAGAAGTAGCAGTAGCAAGGAAGGCAGCGTCCAAAAATCTCATTCCAGTATCTCTATCAAGCAATCTTTCTCCCTTTCTTTTCTCGATCTTGTCTGCGCCCTTGCTTTGCTGCTTTGTCTGGGTTCTCGGCTACGATGGTGGTTGCCGCCGTCTTCAATGCCTGGCAGCATGACATCCTCAGCCGCACGTTCAGCCTCCACAAATGCAGAAGCATTACCCCGCTGGAGGTGTGTTCACTTCTTAGTCTTTTTGCAGTAATCTATTAAATATCAGCTGGGCAAGATTGCGCTGTGAGCTGCGATTCTCGTACCTACTTTTCATCTTGTTACAAACATACAGTCGCATCGTCAACATAGTCATGGATTACATATATGACCGTTGGCTGGATCGAGTGGAAGGATACGACGTACATGCGATCGCTCGATCTCCCGCCGAACAAGTCCGCATCGATACCTCGGCCGCCCTGCCTCGAAATGTCAGTCTTATGCTCGAGCTCGATCTACAAGGGATTAAGCCTCCAAAGCTTCTCCCGCTGTCAGAGGTTCCGCCGGCCACGTTGCAGGCACAGATGCCAGAAACTGCGCAAATCTTCCTTTGCTCGTCACACAAAGACGCACGTTTCATTTTCGAACTTCGCCAGATCGAGTCTTCGGTAAGATATATCGAAAGAGTAAATCACCAAAGAAACGGCCTCGAAAGATACGCCTTCCAATCCAACAATACATCAAACGCCGACGAAGAACTGCTTATGCCATATGATCCGCGATGCCTCCTTGGTTGGCTTTCTATACAGCCTGGCCAGGTTCACAAGGTGCTCTTATCCGAATATGCGATGATACCATCAGAAAGGCGCATGAATCAGCTTGTAGTGCGCAGTCAGATGCATATGATCCGAGGTGCCGAGAACCACTATACGGCTGTTTGGTTCGATTTCCGAGATCAGTACGACGTCAGCAGCGTATACAAGTTCAGCGTACCTGGTGAGGAAATGTTCGGTGTACCTGACGAAGAAAAGTTCGGCGTACCTGATAATTCTGTCCCAGCCTCGATCTGGCAGCGGCGATCTGCTTGTAGATTCTTGGAAATGCTCAATGAGCCTATACGCCATGCCATGGATTTCCCGAGTTTCTTGTTGCTGGAACTTCTGAAAACTGATATCACGATATTCGAGAAGTTCATTCTGCTAGAGCAGGAACTGCTACCTGTAGACACCCTTGCTCCTGTCGTTACGAAACACCTTGACAACCGCCTTGCTGGTCTCGAATTCACCCAATCGATTATACGAAAGGCTGAGGAGATGCATAGATTCGTTACTCATATGAGTGATCCTCGGGTTCTGGACCTTATCACGAAGGAGTTTCGTGCAAACTACCAGAAAACCCTTTATCGACTTGAGATAGGAAGCTCGCTCCTGGTATCGCAGTTCAAGCATCTAGAGGAAGTGGCTGACAAACGCCTGGATGTATACAACCGGTTCGCGCAACAACGACAAGCTTTGAGTCTATCAGCCTTGACTTACTGTGCCGCATTTTTCCTACCACTCTCGCTTGCTGGCACATTTCTCAGTATGCAAAGTCGAGCCATTGACTTACATCTGATAGTATATGACCTTTGTGGCATCACCTCAGTATTTTGCACTCTCGCTGCATTTATCTACTTTCTTTCTTGGGCATGGTCTCACGTAAAGACAATTCATCTCAACCGACGTTTGAAGAAAGGCAAGACTCGGGTACCCCCATTAGGAGGATCATTGTCTACGCAGATTATATGTGGTGTTGCATGGATATCGATGGTGTGCTCGTTTCTGGTTGGGATGCTGCACAATCTCCGACTGGGTCTGATCATGCTTTCTGTACCCACCGCTCTCATTAGCCTGACAACAATATATTTCTTTGGCCTTGGGTTATACTGGGGTTACCACGCGATGAAAGCAACTTTTGATGAGTATGCGAAGCGTGGAATGGACTTAATGAGGTACTCAAGGGAGAAATCAAGGCTAAGAACAAGCAGCGCCAACGAACCAAGTGTGGCGTAGAACTCGGATAAAGCTTTCGGTATGGAGATAAATGATGACCGCTATACGAAACTAATACATGTTACCATGGATGATCCCATACTGTTCCAATGCTACATGTACGCACCGTGTTCCTCGTCATTTTTGGCTCTACTCCTTTTTGCCTTCCACCCTCCTCGCCTGAATACGATTTCTCATTCCCAATATCTCATTCTGCGCCCGAATCGTCATGGTCAACTGATATATCATTATGCTGAGGATTACAAAGGCGATGGCAAGGAGAAAGAAAACGAACGTAAGCGTGCTGATGAGAGACTGAGTTTCCGCAGGGAGAACAATGCGCTGGTCGAAGGACACCATGATATCTATCGCAATCAGTCTCGAGCCTGTCAGGGCCTAGAAAGCTGAAAATGGAGAAGGCTTACTGCTGGCGTTGTAACGAGAAAGGTTATTGATCTTGCAGCTAATCGAGACGATCTATAGACTAGGCCTAGAAATTTTCGTCGAGAACGTAACACGGACGTGTGAAAGCAATAACTGATTCCGTAGTTCCAGAAGTATATCGTAAAAGGACTTACACTGTTGTCTCACTACGCTTGTGCTGACAAGACAGCGTTTCTCTGGTTTAGGCAGGTGGGGTGATATCATCCCTGCTTCCTAGGTATACGGCGCGCCTCTCATCGCCCCTCCTACGTTCGCAAAACTATGGATATAATCCCAGAGCCGTCGGAGGCTCACCCCGGGGGCTTATATGCTGATATAGTGGAGAAACGAAAAGCCGAGCTGATCGCAGCACCATAGGAAGGTTACATCGATGATTTGTCTGTTACTGGATTAAGTCGAAGATTGGTTGGCATGTAATACTTTCCATTCACAACTACACGAGCTCATCTTATAGATACTCGCGAGATATATGTGAAGATCTCCATCACGGAGAGCGCGCAGGTTCTTGCAGCTCAAGAATTTACCACTACTCCTCAGAAGCGCACGGGGAAAAACGAATGGTCTTTGAGTAGGGAGTCATCTATGTACGTTGTAGGACGTCGAATTGCTCAACGTGTGCTCACACAAGCGTAGGAAGATTGTGCCTACATCGACTTTCATGGTATCTGTATTCGAGACAGATTCCTCGAAATCACCTCCAGAGACACTGAAGTACAAATCTGGTCAAGAACGCATAGCCTTGTTAGATTTCGCACATAGAGGTCGAAGTAGTTATAATACCGGGTACAGCGCCGGCCCTTTACATGTGTTGGATGAGACCGAGCAGTCCTGTAGCTTTGCGATATCCTTCACTATGCAAACTGACAACGATTTCAACAAGAGAGTGGCCCAGCTCGAGGTAAAAGACTTGCGCAGTGGGCTCGTAGAACGGCCATTGTCTTGAGCGTCATCCTGAGATGGAAGCTATCAGATAGACTGTTCTAGTAATCTCTATCATCATTGCTTTCTCAGAATATAAAGAATGCCATTCACTATACTGTGACTTTCGTTGGATCGCTAGCTGTATAGGCCGTCTCCGACAAGCGTTTCCTACATTCACCAAGCAGCATTAGCAACCCACAATCCGTTGAGACCGTGATAGCTTCTCCATATGCAATTATGGAAGGTAAGAGTGCGGAAACGTTATCTGAGAAAGTAGAGTCCAGATGCAACGATCTGCGCACAATCTCATGTACCAGAACCAGTATTGCGATAACGGTTGCAGGTTCCGCGGTCGACGAGGAAGAAGCACGTCATGCATGCGTGCCTCACATCGCTTGTACCTGCCAAGCCATCAGGGGCACCATGTGGGGTGACTCCACCGCAGACGCGCCTCCAACGTCCACTAAGACGCATTCAAATGCCATGTCCACCACAAAAACAACCTTTCGGCACAAGCATCACCTGCTCTCTTTTGCCTCTAGCCTTCGATTTCCGATGCAAAGACACCTTGCGCCGTCCGATAATGCACAATAGCGGCAGATGGGCTTAGGTAGGCGCCACTAGAGTCCCGAGGTGCCCAAGAGTGCGCGCGTTCTGCCAGCCATGCACACGGTAGACACGAGAACACGAGCCCCCATCCGAAACACGTCTAGCCCCACGGAGATGAACGTGCCTTCTGGGCACGCTGACTGGGCGGCCATCATTGGGCGGGCGCCGGCAGAGTATTGGTATGCTTGTTCTTTACGAGATGCTATGCTTAGGGGCTGAGAGGGCCAGAACTGGCTGGGCAGGACAGGGCAAGTGGATGGGAGATAAAGACGCTGTTTTCTGTCGTTCGTGATGCGCGCGCGTGTTGGGCTCTCTCGCATTCACTCAGCTCCTAGTCGGTCTTTACTCTGGATTTTGTTTCTTCGTCTTGTTAATATATCCTACTGTCTTACTGCTTGCTTGCACGTCTCAAAGTCCGCGGGCCATCAGTATTGAGTTTCACCTCTACCGTTACTAGTGTAAAACACCGGGTTAGGTACCCAGACCAGAAAGTAAAAGATGAAGGTGGTCGTTGCGTTGTTTGGCCTTGTAGCTCTTGCGCTTGCGCAAGAGACCTCGAGCTGTAAGTTTAAGTCAAGCAATAGTGCTGAAGGTTGTTTGGTGAATACAACTCTAATCAAGCGATCCGACATGTAGATACCGGCCCAATGTTCGACCCGGACACCGCGCCATTCTTCGGCCCAAGCACCATCGTCTTTCCATCAGTCACCGAGTCCGCTCCCGTACTCTCAAACTTACCCACTCTCACGGCGTCGAGGAGCTCTGGTGTCATCTCCATGTCTAGCGCTATGGCCAACTCGACACTCTCGACTTCGACGCTATCGCGCAACTCTACAACTTCGCATTCCTCGTCGCATTCCTCAACGCATTCCTCAACACACTCCTCTACGTCGGTTAGGACTTCGCGCACAGCGACACCTACGGCTGATGAGACTACGGCGAGTGCATCGGCCCCAGCTGAGACGGGTGCAGGTATTGTAAATTACCCAGAGACATTCGGAGCTCTTGTGGGAGGCCTTGTAGCTGGATTAGCGATGCTGTAGCAGGCCGTGATAGTTTTGTGGTAAAGAACGGGAAGCTGAAAAGCAACACCTTAGTATAATAGTTGCCGAGAGGTCTAGCGATGTATAGGGCCAACATAATAGGGTATATTGTGATGTGCTCGTAGAGTTGACTTGAGCCTGTCTGTCAAAGTCATCTAGCATACTTTTCCCTGGTCAAAACCAAACGCCTAAGAAACGCCGTCACAATGCAACTGAACTGAGCATTTGTTCCTTCTCGCTTGTCCCTTACTCCTCCATAGCTCCAACCTCGGTCACAGACTCGGTCGCCTTGGTGTAGTAGGCCTTGAGATCGATCTTGAAGTCTGCCATGGCCACACCGAACATTTTCAGTAGCGCTGTTTGATGGCTGTTCATGACCTTGCCCTCTTCCGCGATGGTATACGGTACATCCAACACAATCTTGCCTTTGTCGAGCCTCGTTGGCATGCCCCATTTCCTGATGGTGGTCTCCATGCTGTGCGGGAGCGGCACGTCGTCGTCTTCGGGAATCTCTCCACCTCTTGAGTGGACTACACCCGCGGGGACTGTGAAGGTCTGTGTAGCAACGATACCGGCGCGCGCAAAGTCGGTTTGCGAGTAGTTGGCAAAGTACTCGATCATCTCACTGGGATCGCGGTTGGTGAAGAAGAGTCCAACATTGCCGTTGAGATGCTGGGTAAGCTCCGAGAGATTGGTGAGGTGCTCTTCAGCTGGGGTGAGTCCAAGCGCTTTCGCCATTACTTTGGTCTTTCCGAAGAAGAATCTGCGCGATCGTTAACCATGCGCGCTTTCGGTAAAAGCGGTCCCATAGACATACCGGCTATCGGCGAACTCTTGACGAAGTTCCTTGAGGTACGAGTTGCGCATGTTCTCTACGGCGAAGACAAAGATGTGCTCAAAATTGTCCGCCGCTTCCTGGACATTGGCAAAGAGCTTCAAAGACAGCTCCTTGCCCTTCTTGTCCGTCTTGGTAAGATGTACGACCTTCGCGCGCTTTGACTTCGGCATTTTGGCGGTGCTGTGCAAGTGTTGTGGTTGGTTGAGGTTGCGCTCAGGAAAAAGTTCGAAGTTGCAGGTTCGCGACTTCCAAAAAAATGAGCGGGGAATTTTGGCGAACCACCGATTGGTGCAGCCGCGGCTGAACTCCGCTGTGGATCCTTCTCACATTCCCCAAAGTATAAGCATTTGGCACTCCGACCTCACCCCAGCTCGCTCGACATGATTTGCCGATGACAGAGACATGTTGGACTTTATGGATAGTGTGCAACATGCATTCTACGAGGCATCCAGCTGGAACGTGGACAATTCCTATGGCGCACTGAACGCGTCGGCACGAGGTACGTCACTCCTGAGATGGCGTTCCACACCCAATACTCACTGCACTTGACAGCGTTGCTCGACTTTGACATACCCAGAGGTCTGCGCATGCAGATTTCCTCTCTAGCCGCCCCCAACTTTGCAACATCGTACACACTAGGCAGCGTGGGCGTAGTGGATGGCTCAGTGTCCTACCTGTACTCGTCGCTACCACTGCAGAAGGACTTCAGGACGTCCCATATTGACCTGCACAATGTCATACGAGGCTACAAGCATGTACAAGAGCTGCGGAGACCGGACGAGAAGTGGTGGTGGGAGGTTTGGCATGCTGGCCAAAGGGTAGACCGCAAGAGTGAGCTTGACGACACTATCTTTCTGTATTCCCGCTAATTTATGACAGATACTCTGTTGTATGGCCGCATATTCCTACCACAGCAGAGGCTCGAAGCCCTGTACTTGCGCCGCCTCGCCCCTACACGACAGCTCAGGATCGCCGCCGTCAGCGACTCCAATCTCAACAATGGCGGGACGATCCTGACACTCTTGCAAAACGACTTCGGCAAATACAGCACGGAATACATGTACAGCACAGACTCAGCGTTGATGGGCGTCCGGGGTCTCTACAACTTCGGTCCAGGCCCCAGAGATGCGTCTACAGAACCGCTCGCTGCAGAGCAAGTGGGTCCTGTGGATGGTCGCTTCAGTGCAGGCGCAGAGCTGTACTATGGCATACTGAACAAGAGCGGGGGTATCAGCACAGGGGTGAGGTTCGCCACGTTGCCCAACCATGCGGGCTTTCCGTATACCATGACGCTCACGCTCAATCCGTTGATGGGAAATCTTTCTTCCACTTATGCTGTCAAGGCTGGCCCCAACCTGGCCCTTTCCTCTCGCTTCGACTTCAATTTCTATTCGTATGAAAGCGAGCTGCAGCTCGGGTGCGAGCTTTGGCGTATTCGCAACACAACCGACGTAGACTGGGCCATCAAGAAGCTGCGTCCAGATTGGAAACGCTCAACAGTTTCCCCAGATGACGACGTCTCTGGAGTGCTCAAGGCTAGGGTCGATCAGGACTGGCGCATTGGGGTGTTATGGGAGGGCAGGATTAAGGAGCTGCTGTTCACGCTCGGTGCAAGTCTGGACCTGAAGAAGAGAGAGCAGATGGTCCGTTCTGTTGGTGTTGAGCTGCAGTACTCGTCATGAACGAAAACAGGCACAGACTGCGACATCTGAATCTCTAGACAGACAGACCATTCCTCTTTGCGCAGGAAGGATCCCAAATCGGCCGAACTGACTCAACTGAATCAGACCTGATTACCACTACCGTCGACAGTGGGGGTTCTAGAAACACTTCTCCCGCACATGGTCAAAGCATGAAGGAATGGTTTCCAGAAGACGATCGCGTCAAACAGCGGGACTCAAACGAAGGACGGAAGGGCCTTCACGATACCCATGCGATGACGACCATGTGTTTTCTGAACACGACATACTACAGAAGCTAGGACTCGAGTAAGTAGCGAAGCGTGCATTATGGCGTAGTTTGGTCCCGAGTGGTGCAACGCTGAAACATAGTATGGGGATGTTCGCTGCTCGTCACACTGCATCGGGCTGCTTGGACTTGTTTTCAATGCAGTAGCACGATTCACAATAATCTGTTACACATGGCATTTTTCAAGACAAAAGTTTGAGCATACATGGACGGGTCTTCAGCTTCCGCCAGTTGAGTGTGGGAAGAGGTGTGCAGATCCGGTCGAGGCCGCGTTCGGAGCGGATCATATCAATATCGTTGGTGGATAATAAGTCAGTTTCCGGGTTGGTGGTTGTTGTCGCTCGCTTGCCGACGCGTCCACCATTCACACCGCCGTGCCTGGCGTAAGCCTTGCAATTAATCGTGCAGGGAAGCGATTGGTACTATAGATTGACAGCTGTAGGGCGACAAGACGGGCGACGAGCTAGCTAAGCTGGCACTCTCGAGATCAACGAACTATTACGACTTTGCCAAAACTGAATAATTTCCCTTCCGTGGCTTTTTGACCGGGCGACGAGCGTGTCAGGATGGCCGCGATCAGGCGGCACGGGCACCGATGCTCGTCAGGATCTTTCTCATGCTCGGCTCACCCGAGCGATCCGCACGAGGCTCACTCGAGTAAGTATTCACGATACCGAAATGGGCCGCGCTGTGCCGCACATTGTCAGCACCAAAATTGTGGGCGCGTACGGCGAGGCACGCCAGGTACGACGGATGCGTGCCAGCCGCCTGCATTCACGCTTGCCGTCACGTTCACGCTTACCTTGAATTGATGCTCTGCTGTGCTTGTTCCGATGCTGTGGTGAGCAATCGCAGACTAAGGGCTTCTCAAACGCGACAACCGTCGCGCCTCATGCTGCTGTGTGGAGCGCGTTGTTTGGGTACCTGTCGGAACACGCTAAAGCGGACCGTGAGCACTACGTAGTCGCGGTCTTTTCGAATAGCGAGCGAACTTCATGCACGCTTTTTTCTGACAGGTATCGCGATGCGTGTTGTTGTATCGGCGAGCCTCGCGGCAAGGATTGCCCTATGGGCGCAAGTCTCCTGAGTCTTGGAACAGAGCCTGTCCTCAACCCCGGTCGTCACGTCTCTAGTGGCGCGACTCCGACGTACCTCGCAGCTCCTAGCAGCTAGCCCCCTGATCGGAGCTATTGCGGGCAGCGCGCGTTGCGGGCGGGCAGAAGACATTCGCACCAGAGGCGGCTGTCGTGGCTGTTGTGTAGAGCGGAGGAGCATCCGGTCAAAGTGCTACGAGCATGGTTTGCTTCAGAACATAAGCGTTTTGGTGCGTCACCACTGGTCTCGCGCCTCCAGGGCTGGCGTTGAGCGTTGGGCTAAAACTGTCTCTGGGCGGAAACTTGGGCCACTAGGCGCTCTGCCCAGCCCACACTAGCCGGCGCGCACCTTCCCCCCGGCTTCAATGCCCCTTCCCTTAATCTCCCCTTTCTAAACCACGGTCGCTCATTTACATCCAAGGCCCAGCTCCTCTATCCGGATTCCCTATCGTCACCTTTGCTGTCGGTGTGGTAGAACTCACTTTCTCTTTCTCTGTCGACTTCTGCGAAGTGCCGCCACTCCTTTCGGCCTTTGCCCACGTTCCTTTCTTCACAACCCTCCTTTAGGCTTTGTCCGTCCGCTCCCTAGCACCACCTCCTTCACTCTTTCTCGACTTGGATTCGCTCTCGGACGATCCATCTGCTCCCCGGTCAGCAGCTCCCTTCACACTTCACACGCGCCTGGACGGTGTCTCGAGTTCCATACACACGTGGAATCATTTCCCGTGATCTTGAACTCTTACAAGCTTCGCATAGCTTTATCATCTTCACCCACCAGCATTGCTTGGACCATTACTTCACGACACTTTACGAATCTAGATAGACAGAGGTGTCAGCTCGATTGCTCCCTCTATATCTTCCACCCCACTTCGAATCGAGTCAACTCCCGCGCTCCGATTACACCTACCACCCAGCATGCAGTCAAACGACGACGCAATGGTCTCGCCGACCCCATCCCCACCGGCGGGATCCTCGACACCGACGCAGGGCTCTGCCCCGCGCCGACCTCCCCGTAAAAGCACCCTCACCCAGCAGCAGCGCAACCAGAAGAGACAGAGGGCTACCCAAGACCAACTGGTGACCCTTGAAGTGGAGTTCAACAAGAACCCCACACCCACTGCTGCTACTCGCGAAAGAATAGCCTCGGAAATCAACATGACCGAGCGCTCAGTCCAGATCTGGTTCCAGAACAGGTAGGAATACCGAGCAGCATGCTGACGCGCAGTACTGACAATCGCATAGACGTGCCAAGATCAAGAACATTGCCAAGAAGAGCATCGAGAACGGTGACGACTGCAATGACATCCCAGAGTCAATGCGACGATACCTCGCCCTACAGGCCATGGAGTCTGGCAAGTCAATTGGTACTAGCTTCCTAGGCCGAGCAGGTGGTATGCCATACGGAAGTGGCATGCTTCTCAACACAGACGCCAACAACTCCAAGGTTGTCATTCACCACTTTGCCTGCCGCTCCCTCAGCATCGGTAGCTGGAGAAGAGTCGGACAAAGCGCCATGGACCTTGTAGTCTTCTACTCGCCTGAGAAGTGCTGCATCACGTACTACATCAACAACGACTCTGCGGGCTACAAGATTGAGTACCCATTCTCATACATCAAGAACATCTCACTGGAGAACGGTGACATGACCGCGAATGCCGAGGGTGCTTCGCAACGCCCAGGAGGGCTGATTGTTGAGCTCAACCGACCACCGAACTTTTTCATGGACTCATCAGGTTCGGGTGGATTCTTCCAGTGCGGCGACTTTACAGAGGACCAGCAAGCGTCAAACATCATGTTGCACCACTTGGGTGGCCACCCGAAGGTGCTGAGCGGACAGTTGGCGAAACTTGTCTCACTGGAGTCGTTTCAGAACCGACACAACATGTACGACCCAAACACATTTGCCGTCTCGGCACCGGTCTCGCCCATCAACCACCGGCCCGCTTCCCAACCAAACCATCTTCAACACCCTCACCACATGGGTATGTTTCAGGAGACACATCTTGCGCCTGCTCCCTTTCAACCGCGTGGTCACAAGCGCCAGCGAAGTCGCTCGGTTCCTGTTGCGATGGACTTTTCGATGCTTCGCAACCCGATGCCATCATTCCTTATCCAACAAGAGCCGTCGCCGTACGTGCCTAACCCAGAGATCTTTGCACCACAACCGCAAAGTGCAGGTCCCATTGGTCCTCACCTGAGTATCGACACTTCAGCAGGCTACGGCATGGACTACCGACAGTACCCCATGTCGGCCACAACGACCAACTCACCATCCGAGTACGGCACTCCTTCATTTTTCACGTCAGGTCCATCAAATGACAACATTCCTGCATCCAACTACGGCCAGTACAACATCCCACCTTATGTACATACACCAATGGGCCCGCCACCACATTCGGCGTCTCACCACTCACCCATGCCGGCAATGAGCCACCCCGACCCCATCATCGCTAACCAATCACCACCACTGGGCTCTTTCGGTCGTGACAACCACAACGATGTGTACCAAATGTCGCATGACAACGGCATGTCGGACGAGGCCCTGCAGATGACCGACATGTACGCCAAGCAAAATCTCAACATGCCCTTCCGGTCGCCGTTACTGGAGGACAATGGGGATGACCTTGACATGTCGAATCTGGTGTCGTTTGGCACGCTAGACCCATCCAGCCTGTCACCGGAGCATCACCAGATGCAATGAGCAGTTTGCATACTTAGTGTCTATTGTCAATTCTGCTTTTGCTTGCTCTTATACCCGGTCGCGGATGCTTTTTTACGAGGAAGCTGGACAGACACCCTGCAACTTGAGACAGTCGCCGGGTTGCTCTCGCTCTCCATTTTTCGCGCTCATACTTAATGTGGTCGTTGACATCTTCCCTCTCACATATTGGTTTCAAATCGTTGGACAGGTAGCGACTTGGGCTTCAGCACTGGGGTTTTCCTGTCGCTCGTAGGACGCACCCCCTTCTACTACTATTACCTCGCACCCCGGCAACTCATCTCTTCTTCGTAACGCACATCGAACGACCACACACCATACAGGGATTGGTTATTGATATTGGCGTTGCTAAGGAATTGGCTAGGGCTGGGATACATTTATACAAGAGAGAAATGGCGGACTGGTGGAACCTGCGCTTGATTGGTGTTGGCAACAACAAGACGTTGGCAGTCACATGCAGGTCGTCTCTTATTTCTTGGTTTCTCGTTTGATCATTGTTCATCTTTTCCTTTTCGTGTTGCGAGCTAGCCATTGTTTCATTTGTTGCGTGCGTCTCGGATGTTCGGAATTTTCTTGTCGGATCCCTTTTGGTAGGATGGAGAGAGAGAGAGAGAGAGGATTGCCACCTTTTGAGGAGATTCTTGTGCTGCGGGGGTTGTTGTGGATTACATAGCCGCTGTGCGTGCTTGACAGTTGTAGCCTTTCCAAGGGGATCTCCGGTAAAGAAAACTGTATCTTTCAAGATCAGTAAACAAATATATTACATTACTTGAACAAACCTGGGGATAGCATCCATCATGATGAATGCAGTCTAGCATTTGACTTTGGCAGCATGTGTAGTCCAGAGTGTAAAGTCAAGCTAGAGCAGCTGCGGGGAAGTGCCATGTTATACCAAAGTGAAATTACGATGGACAAACTGGTCTCGTATCCCGGGTTACGAGATGAAAGTCACATCGCAATTTGCCCAATTTTGCTACACTAACAGGCAGCCTATACAGCCCATTTGACAGCGCATTAATGAAGGTAGCTTTCGGGCCAACCCGTCGAGTCCTCCACAGGATCGGTCTGTCTGATTGCAAACTTGGGTCGGCCAATCACATGCCATCGTCTACGAAAAGGCTGTAACGTGTTATTTTACTGCTACACAGGCTCTTCCCATGGAGTGAAACTGTCGCGGGGTGATTACGGAAAACACTTTGGGCAGCAGCATGAGTCTTGAGTTATAAGGGAGTATGTGCTTATGTGCTACTAGCGCAGTAGTATGGTAGAGGTGAAGCTGGAAAAGGAAATAGCAATGCGATAAGATTGTCGATTATGCATGATGTGGTGTGGTGTGAGTAGTGTCTGCGACCGGTTACAAGCTACAGGGTTGTGCCAAGAACACATGGACGGGCGAGTAAGAAAGGCATGAGCTGACAGACTGACAGACTGACAAAGCATGCGGCGACCATGATTATGTCAGGCTCACGATTGAAATTTTGTTATGATTTGCTGTAGTCGATGACGTGCGGCTCTCCGACGCGTGATCGCACCGTTGCGGGAAAATCGAAGGCCAAGCTCTAGACTTTATGGCCTGACTTATAGCCTTGCAAGGCTTTTTTTTCGCAGCCCTCGGACGAGCAGCGGGTCGTGTGCTAGACCGGCAAGGCTTGCGATGCTCGGGATGTGGCAGCGATCAGCATCGTGTTCCCCTGACTTGAGGCCCGCTTGGGCGTGGTGCGGAACGGGCAGATGGGGCTGCTCATTTCGTCGGGCCAACCAAAGGCCGCCTGTCGTTTCGCGCAGCAGAGGTGCGAGAGAGCGAGAAGGACAAGGGATCCTCAATTCCCCCTTGCCTTGCCAACGGCGCTGATAAGTCGAGTTGCAAGCTCCAAGGCTTTTCTTCTCCTGCACCTACATCTTGTCGTTCATTACCGCCCGTCAGTCTCCATCTCTACGTCACGATAGACGGTGGCTTGGAAGCTTGGTGCTTGGTGCTTTGTAGCAAACGGCCGCGCCACTCAGGAACACGAAAAGCGTTGCGACGACCCAAGCATTCACGCTACACCAGCCTGACGAGCATCATATCACCATCATCATTGTCGTCTTGCCCCAGGCTTTTGCTACTGTTTGCACATCACGTACGTCTTCCCGTTGCACCTTCCGCCCAATCCCGTTCCTTGGAGCTTGCTTGACCACCAAGCACGCTATCCGGCACTGCCGCCCCGGTCTTTGTCCACCGAAGACCGAGTGCATGAGCGCATCAGCACTCATAAGACTCAACCACACTTCCTCTCTTCTCCCAGCCCATGCACAGCCGTTGCTCGCCGACACCCTGCCAATCCTCCCTTGGAGTCGCCTGCTGATCCCTTTCTCGTCTAGCGTTTCCCACGGCCGACACTCGTGCTTTCTTCACCGCCAGCAGCGACTCGACGTGACTGCGACGACTCGCTCACGACTCCTTCAATCCCCGTAATTTAATACCCATAGCGCCATTGGGGTGTCCCATTGCTGCAATGCCTGTTCGAAGCATCAACCCGTTCGCATCCACCGCCCCTGCTCCCCCCCTCGATCCTTCTAGCGAGAAGCGCGACTCTGCGCGTCGAGCATCCTTCGCAAAGGGCAACAAGTTCACATCGCTCTTCGGCGGCTCGCCCAGATCAAAGACGGACGCTGCTGTCCTGCGTGAAGCCTTTGTCGCCCAGCAACAGGCCCTTCTCAACAACCCCTCGCCCTCGCAAATCTCCCTCCCGACCATCAACCTGACCACGGCGACTGGCGAGAAGATGCCCACCGAGCCCAAGACGCTCTTCCAGCCGCCTTCGCCAGAAGAGCAGCGCCGTCTTGCCCGCGCCCACGCACAGTTCGGTCCCCTCGGCTCTCAGAAGCACCGCTACCTGAGCAAGTTCGAGGGCGAGTTCGGCGACCCCATCGAGGACGAGCCGCCATATTATTTCCTTTTCACTACATACATCAGCTACTTAATCCTAATAGTATTCGGACATGTTCGCGACTTCTTCGGCAAGCGCTTCAGGAAGCAACACTACAGCCATTTGCAGGAGAAGGACGGATATGCGCCCCTCAACAGCGACTTTGACAACTTCTACACACGGCGGTTGAAGATGCGCATCAACGACTGCTTCTCCCGACCCACGACTGGCGTCCCGGGACGCTTCATTACCGTGCTTGATCGCAAGTCAGATGACGGAAACAACACCTTCAAGATGCTCGGCACCACGACTGAAACCCTCAACATGAGCTCCTACAACTACCTCGGATTCGCTCAATCTGAAGGCCCCTGTGCCGACGCCGCCGAAGCCACCATCCGCAAATACGGCATCTCCATGGCCAGCCCCCGTTCCGACAGCGGTACCTCAGACCTCACTGTCGAAGTCGAGGACCTCATCGCCAAGTTCGTCGGCAAGCCCGCCTCCATGGTCTTCTCAATGGGTTTCGTTACCAACGCCACCACCTTCCCCACCATCGTCGGAAAGGGCTGCCTCATGATCTCCGACGAGCTCAACCACTCCTCCATCCGCTTCGGTGCCCGTCTCTCCGGCGCCATGGTCACCATGTTCAAGCACAACGACATGCGCGATCTGGAACGCAAGCTCCGCGAAGCCATCTCCCAAGGCCAACCCCGCACTCACCGTCCCTGGAAGAAGATTCTCGTTGCTGTTGAGGGCCTGTACTCTATGGAAGGCACCATGTGCAATCTCCCTGGCATCATCTCCCTAAAGCACAAGTACAAGTTCAACCTCTTCGTCGACGAAGCGCACTCTGTTGGTGGTGTCGGTCCCCGCGGACGTGGTGTATGCGATTACTTCGGCATTGACCCATCGGAAGTCGATATCCTCATGGGTACCCTGACAAAATCTTTCGGCGCAAACGGTGGTTACATCGCCGCTGAGAAGCCCATCATCGATAAACTGCGTACTTCCAACGCCGCTATGCTGTTCGCGGAATCGCCTGCTCCTCCTGTGCTCATGCAAATCTCCTCGGCCCTTCGCATCATCGACGGATCCATTGTACCCGGCCAGGGCGAAGAGCGACTCCAGCGCCTGTGCTTCAACTCGAGGTATCTGCGTCTCGGCTTGAAGCGTCTCGGTTTCATCGTTTACGGCCACGACGACAGTCCCATTATCCCCGTTATGCTGTACAACCCAGCCAAGATGCCCGCCTTTTCTCACGAGATGCTCAAGCGCAAGATTTCGGTCGTAGTAGTCGGATACCCGGCTACCCCGCTTGTCAGCTCGAGAGCCAGGTTCTGTGTCTCGGCTGCGCATACAAAGGATGATTTGGACAGGATGCTGACGGCGTGCGATCAGGTGGGTGAGCTGCTGCAACTCAAGTTCTCGAGTGGTGTGGCGGGTGGATTGGAGCCTGAGGAGGTGGGCAATGGTATGGTGGTTGAGAAGAAGAAGGGTGAGAAGGAGGAGGTTAAGGCGCCGAGGTGGAAGATTGAAGATGTGCTCAAGAGGACTGTTGATGATGTGCAAGGGCAGTTGAGGTAAAAAACGGTTGTTTGACAACCTTTTTTATCTTGTTACTGTTCCCTTGTTTTTATTGTCGTCATGTCTTTGTAGCATTCTTCTTTCTTTCTGGAGCATTTTGGCGCCGGCATCTTCGTCTCCTTCTTCGTCTTCTTCTCTGTTACGATGTATCATATTCAATACCCTCGCTGTTCGTCCCTTTTTTAAACACTTATAAACTTTTTTAACGTTGTTGAGATGTCTTATTTTGGTTATAACGTGATTGGCTCCTGTAAGACGTGGTTTGTTGGTGTTGTTGAGGCGGATGTGCTATTAGAGTTACTGAGGCGTCGAAACACGCGGTCAAGTGTGTCTTGTCAAGTTGGTTTATACGTGAGATTTAGAGTGTAGTGGGTGGTAATTGTAATACTATGATGAAGAGATGAGATGCAGTCGGGTAACTTCCTATAGATCGGCTGTACTACGGGTACGGCTCGTACTTAGAGCTTTTTTTAGACCTCCCGTACGCACCTCACGATAGCCTCAATCGTACCGCATTACGTCCCGTTGCCAACGCTGTCTATACGCTTCTTCAAAACCTTGTCACGATAAGCGTCAGTATACATGTGATACTCCTCAGGATCAGTATACACGTGATACTCCTTAGGATCAGTATCACCCGGTAGATGCTCGAGCAGCAGGGGGCGCCAATCTTTCGCCTCGAGCGAGTTGATTCTCTCCATGAATTCAGGACTGTCCTTCATGTGTATTTCGATATCAAAAGCACACGCCGACTTCTTCTCGTAGTCGATGTCGGAAAAGGAACCTTGGACTGGATATAATGTGCCGGTGATGCGGCGAACACCAACGTCCGCAGTCCTAGCCATGAAGTTTAAGCGAGATATCATAGTTGCGCCAGATCTGTACATGAGTGTCCCATCTGCTCTTCCACCTGGTCTTTTGAGGTCTAAGGTCAACACAGAGACCTCAACACGGGATGCGGGTAGTAGCCGTCTACAACTGTGTCAGAATGTGCTGAAGATGTAAGGATGTCATAACGTACATATTCGATTCCGGCCCCAAACGCCAACTGTGCTCCGCTGCACGCTTCTGAGGTGTAGTGAACATTTCTTGATTCGCATGATACAATGTTTGATCATCGTAGATGGAGATTTTCAAGAAGATCTTGCTGGGGCCTGCGAGATGAGCTTTTGTGCCTGTAACATGAGCGTACCACATACCAATCGTCTTGCTGATCCAGTTTTGGTTCAAACCGGATATGACCGCTTGTTCGATGTGACCTTCCCATGGCGTCTCTTCAGTAAACCTCTTCTTCCGCCGCATTGCTTTCTCGATTTCGCGTCTTCTGAATATCGTTATGAACTTGTGGGCTCGGATGACGACAAGTTTATTGATCCCTGCCTTACTGTATTGGTTGACAGCATCCTCGACAACGTTCCATTTTGCCGACTCAATAACGATCTTGTTCGATCGCCAAGTCATTCGATTTCGATCCCACCAAGATTTGAACTCGCCGAAATTATTGTAATTCGATGTTCTTAGCTTCTCCGCGCTTTTTAGCGTGAATGTAAAGCCGAGGACGTTGTCAAGGATGATTTTGCATATGCTTTTGGCCGCAACAAGGAGAGACGACGTTCGATCAATTTCTGGGTCG
The DNA here is from genome assembly GCF_001642055.1 of Alternaria alternata. NCBI lineage: Eukaryota > Fungi > Ascomycota > Dothideomycetes > Pleosporales > Pleosporaceae > Alternaria > Alternaria alternata. Next base: position 87,262 of record NW_017306225.1, on the reverse strand, counting down.
TCTGTTACGTCATGTAAATAAGCAGAAAGACGAGAGCAGTCAAGAAACTTATCCAGGTCGGAGCGTTCGTGAGGTGACGACTTATTCTCGAGAAGGGTGAAAGTTATTGCGACCCGCTGGACTCTCCGAAGTGGAACGAGATACTCATCTTGTAGAGTCTTCGGCACCTTGCCGATCCACTCTGTCTCGAAATCGCTGATCCTGCTAACGCACTCTTTCGCCTCCCACGCGAGATGGCTGAAGGCCGATAGACATGTATCATACGGCGCATCCTTGACAGGATTTTGAAGGATTGTATCGAAGTAACCTTCTTTACCCCCAGGCGCTTTTGCGAAACCCCAATGTAGAAAAGGTAAGGGCGCCGCTGCTCTTCTGTCTACCCAGTCGGCTCTTGCTTGGCTTACCACAGCCGCGAAGTCGTTTGCGACCCGAGTTTCTCTTGCTTGCGATGTATATCTCATCAAGTTCTGGATGAGAGACAGGAACTCGTTCTTACCAAAGTATCCATCGTGGTTAGCATCAAATCGCAGGACCATGCTTTCGAAGTCATCTGAGTAGGTTATCCATGGAGCATCCTTCAATACGTCGCGCAAATGAAACAGTACCGTATGTCGCGTAAGGGAACCTTCGTCGCGGTAGTCAGCTTGATGGAAAGCTCGCATAATAGCGTGGATAGAATCTGCAGACAACGGATCTGGTGTTGGTTCAGCGATCAAGAGAGGCTGTAGTTTGTTCCGGACATATGTTGGCTCAGGCCGGTCGTAAGGATGCCAGTCGTCCGGCTTACTAGCACTTGAGGCAGTGCTGTTGGCGCGGGAGCGTGCTTCTTGAAGCGCGATACCTCCATTTAGCACGGTTATGCTATCGTCTGGCCTCGTAGTAGCCTGATCTATATCAGCATATAGGTCCCCGTCGTCACACGGAACGTTCTCTTTGTAAGCGACCTGTGCTGCCTCAGGCGGTGGCGCCGAGCCCTGAGACGCAGATGCACGACTCCCGCTGTTCTCGACGGCTGAATGTTGCGTGTCTGAAACTGAGGATATCTTGTTCTCTCTAGCCCTAGTTGGCAGCGGTAGGAGTGGCGCAGTAGAACCTTCCTCCAGAGTACCACTGCTTATAGCTTGGGATAGCCACTCGTCTACAAAGGACATGTTCAGGCTAATCGAATCGGGATGTATGTTACTGTCTTCAAGGTCTTGACTGATCTGCTCGAGCAATTCCTGCCTGTCGATGGGTTCGTTCTCAACCAGGGCTCGCGAAATGACAGTCGGCTCTCGCACACCGGTCCGATAATCTTCTGCGATGTTGGTCAAAGCATCTCGGACGTTTAGTACGGACAGACTATACGTGTGTTAGCTCATAGCTATCATAGCAGATCAAATGCTTACCTCGTCAGGCTAGTTAGCCGTAGTTGAAGAGAAGATGCTTCGCCCTCAAGCTTCTTCGCCAGTATTTTCGCGTCCGACATGATGAACTTTGCCAAACTTATTATTCGCCGCCTACCCTTCTCAGTTTCCACTTTCTTATATTTTTTAAAGAAAATCATCGACCTCGTCTAGTGTGGTGCTGCAGCCATCGTGCCTTGCTTGCAACGAGGCTAATCGCGTCTGGCTTTGCGGTATATGTCCTTGTCGCTCCGCCTCAACGAGGAATGTCTTCGTATCGTCGAGTATATCGCGGAGGTGTCGCACGTGTGCTGTGAGATCCGCGTATTCGCTAGGAGCCTCATTGAATTGGTTATATATCTAGAGGTAGTTGAATCAGTGACGTGATACTTTGGTGAACAACCGGAATTGCTTGCCCGAAAAGCCCTCTCCGCAAGCATGACAAAGTCACCCACAGAAAAGCCAAAAGCCATAGCTGAAGGATTTCTTTTGCGCACGAATGGTCTTCTCTGGCACCAACGTGATTACTAAAGAATATGCGGAAATACAGTATATAAAGAGATGAACAGGAGACGATTGATCAGCAGATGGTGAATGGCAGCTTCTTGTAATTGCAATCTCTCTCGTTCGACAGAACTGGAGTGAACAGCCTCTTGAGCTGAGAACGAAAAACAAGCCTCTAATCGATCGCGCGACAGCCTTGATGACTTCTACTGGTTGAACGAAGCCATAGATAGACGCCATAGCCCGATTCTACCACTCGCACGCATGGGGTTTGGAGGACCTAGAGCGCTTTCGCAGCAAGCATGGCAGGTTCCGCACATCAGCCCCAAGCCATGCTTGAACGCTAGGCGAGAAGCCACGGCTTCGGCCATGGAGGCGCAGCCAAGAAGAGAAGCATGTCGTCTTTAGGTCTGACTGTTGCCTGACTGTTGTTTTGCGCTGGTCATTGCGCTGCCAGCGATCAGATGGGTGCCCATCATGTATGAAAGTGAGGATGCTGGCTAATGTGGAGAGGGATGGAGGGGGCAGACGGCAGATCCATGGATGCGGCTGACAACGTACTCATTAGCGCGACACGCTAAAACGCACGACATTGGGGGAAGGGATTCACGGCACGCGACACACACTGCGATCGTGAAAAAGAAAGTCAACGTGTCGCTCAAAAGACTAGCTCTCCTTCTTTCATGCCGGTCATGAAAGCATCCCCTTACTAATCGGTACAGTTGGAGCAGCTTTGGCACAACACGAACACGATATACACGGGTGGAGAACGTTTTGCTAGATTCGCTGCCACCTAGATTGATTCATCGAACAATCATTTGAGCAAAGACCGGAAATACTTGGCATGTATCAGTGCTGTCTCTGCCTCTCCAAGTTTGTATGACTTACGCGCAGTCGATCAAGACTATGTTCCGATTCTGCATGTGGCTCAGTCGATAGCAACAGCTCCGCAAGCTCCCTCTTTCGCTGCTGCGTTTCTATGACCCTCTACTTGGCATTAGCGAATAGCTCCAACTACCCCAAGATCGTTCACGTACCTCTTCAAAAGTGTCGGCCATGACATAACGGATTGTGGTCACCTCTTTCGTCTGACCCATGCGATGAACGCGCGCTAATGCCTGCTCCTCAACCGTAGGATTCCACTGAGGCTCCATGATGTAGGCGCGTGTTGCCGCAGTGATGTTCAGCCCGACAGCAGCACATGAAATGGTCATGAGGATGACGGAGATGTCTGGATTTCGACGAAAGTTGTTCAATGCTACAGACCGATTGGTAGGCGTCGTGTTACCATCGTAGCGTGTAAAAGTTATTGGAGCCCGCGATAGCCCCTTCTCGATGAGGTCCAACGTTGACGACCAAAATGTGAAGACGATGCTACAAGATAAGTCAGCATGCGATGTGATCGAAGGCCGATATGGTGCTGCAAGCCGGGTTTAGGATGATTGATAGAAGAACTAACCTCTTAGTTCCTGGCGTTTGTTTGAGCAGATCATCGACGAGTGCGTTGACCTTGGTGGGTAAGACTTCTTCTGAGTCAGAAGGCCACTCGACGGGAGATGAGGCTCCTGAATCCATCGTCCCAGGCGCATGTGTGACAAGAGCAACAGGACATTGACACACGCAGCTACAGCGAGTCGACGGATTTCGTGTCATGCAACTCTCACAGGCGATGCTGAAGCAGGAGAATAGCCAAAGTCGGGTTGCGTAGAGGTTTGTACCGAAGCTGTTGTCGTATCTTGTACCATCCTGTATCTCGCCGCAACTTTTGCAACATATGCCATTCGTCGCTGTGAGAGCGTTCAAAGCTCTCTGAGCTACACGTGTATCCCAAGTGTTGTTTTTGGCAAGTGAAACTGGCTTGGGTGGTTTGCGATAGGTACCGAGATTGCAGATCAGGCGAAGCTCGTTGATCTGTTGAATGATACTAGTGACGTTAAACGTGGTGTTGGTGTTCGCACCTAGTACCGCATCGATCGATCTCGCAACGTTGTTCTCTGCTGTTGCGTAATGCTGTCGCTCTTCTTCGCCAAGCTGCAGTGTATGTCTCAGGTCGGTTCTTTCCGGCAACTGAACAGATCCCTTGCTGCGCCGTAGGAGAATACACTGAAGAAGCCGCTTCAGCCGAGAGATAGCAGTGTTGTTATCACCGGCCTTCCAGGGATCGATGATGTCTTTGTTGAATGTCTCTCGATCGTCATATGGATGAACGCGTAGAAATTGGCATAACGTCGCAACGTCTCCGAGCCTGTTTTGCAGCGGCGTACCAGTCACAGCCCAACGCGCCTGAGCTTCAAGACTGCATATAGCTTTGCATGTATTGCTTTGGTGGTTGCTGATGTAGTGTGCTGAGATTCTTAGTTGCGACCCATGTAGCCTTCTTGGGTGCTTTTCCACATACCTTCATCTAGAATGATGCGCCGCCAATTGATCGAGAAGAGAGGTGACGCTGCTGAAGATTGTTCCCTCCACTCCGTTTCCACTGTCTGATAAGTCGTCAAGACCAAACGGTAGGAGTGAGCTTCCTCGATAGTCGTGATCCGGCTGGGGCCATGATGTCGTCTTATTCTCAGCAAAGTAACATCGCGTAAATGTCTAACACATTAGTCGTGTGGTTGTTTACGCTGTGATTCGACTTACTGTTGTAGTTGTTCTTCCCATGTTTGCAAAACTTCCGCTGTTAGTGTGCTCGAGATTAACACATATTCCGCAATGACTTACGAGAAGGTGGGACAACAAGTAACGTCGTGTCGACATCGCGACGACTTGTAAAAGTTGGTCTGGTAAACATTCCCCCCTCGTTCAATGAGTCAATGCCATGTGCGAGTAAAGCAATCATGCTGAGAGATTTCCCTAGCCCCATCGTGTCCGCCAGTATGCCACCCTTGAAGGAATAAGGCTGGTTTGTTCGCACATCACCAGTGATATTGTTGCGACATCTGTTTGCATACTGTCAGCCAGATCCTGCTGTACTGGCGACCGCTCTTACAAAGCAGATGTGTCGCGAGTGAGCCTCGTCCACACATCGCAAGCTCCATCTTCGAGAGCCCACCCCATCTCCCGCTTGACCATGAAGAACAAGGCCTGCCGCTGATGCCTGTTCTGCGTTAACAAGATGCGTCGTACGATGCGACATTATAACTTACAGCAAACATCCTGGTCTGAGGAAATACGATGAGGGTTGCAGTATAGTACGTCTCGATCACAACCTAGGGGATCCTGCAGATAGATCTCAGAGTCCTGACAGAAAGCACCTATATCCTCGGAAAGCCATTTGGGGCCATATAGGATAGCTGATAATGATGGTAGACTCCCTCGCTGATGAAGACGCTTTACGCGTGTCAGCATTAACTGTAACTCGACCAGGGGATCTTCACAGATAACACAAAGTATTTCCGCGCTTCTATCGTCGAAGCGCCCAATACAAGTCTCTTTATAAATCAACTGGTTGGGTGGTAAAAAGCCCATGGATACGCAGCCAGTGAGAGAATCCGAGAAGTGAGATGATTGTACCTCGGCATGCAAGTCCTTGATCTATCTCAAAGTCAGCGATAGAGAACACCAGAGATTGAGATTTGACTTACCATACCAAAGCATACGGGCATGGCCTCTTCGTCACTGATAACAGCGACATCTGATGGGAATGCGCCTACGACTCCTGGATCGGATATCGCTGGTGGGGACTTGCTAGGCTGCGCATCTCGACAAAGCAAGTGCTCATGATTTACCGAGTAACTTGGTAACGATACCTCTGTGGTGCGTGCCAATGTTTGCGGTAAAGCTGATGCATGCAAAGAAGTGCACTGGTATTGCCAACTGAATGAGACATCGTTAAGTCCAACGGCTACTTCTCTCGAATTGTCGAATTCTTCATATTGGGTTGAGACGCCGTTTGCTACTGATGCTGGAGTTCCCCAGGTCTCGATTGAGCTACATCCATATGGATTATGGCGACGCTGGCAGCCTTCGATTCCAGATATGAAAGATTCGTTACTGAGTCGACGCCGTTTGAAAGCTCGTTGTTCGAATTCGTCGTGAGACATGATGTCCCACCTAGGTTGGTGGGCTGTGCTATCGTGGTACGGCAGCAATACTTAACCCAGGCACTGCTGTTGTGTAGTTGAACGGGTACGATGCAGCCGGCCGGATTCGAATCGAGATGTGCTCATCACGCGACAAGAAAGATGGTGAAGCGGGAATACGACAAAGATCCTACATGGATGCGGAGAGCAAATGTTGTCGCGACGAGGAAGGCTGAGTGTGGCCATTGTGGCGGCTGTGCTGGCAGCTGCAGCACGCATTAGCTGCGCGTCATACGCAGCGGCTCTGCCTCGCGAGTCGCCGGTAAGTGCGCCTAATATGTGCTGTGATGCGCGCACATCTTCTATCAGCGTGCTCCTTTCTTGTGTAGTTGACCACAATCTCTCGCTCTGTTGTCACTGTGTTCACGCGTCGCGATCGATGGCGGGAACGCGTTTGTGCGGGGCCCCGAAACCTAGCCTGCCCACCACCTCGAGGCCTACCACACTCACGCCCCAGGCGCGGAGAACCTTCCAAGAGAGCTTCGATAGCCTCGAAAAGACGGTACAGCGATACTCACGCACTGATGATCGTGAGTTCAGCAACACCACACTGCGCGATGTACGCGATGCTGCGAAAGAGGTTGAGCGTCAGCTTGCTGCGCGACAGTGCATGCGGAACATGAAGCGCTTGGAGCCGTTTCTGGATGGCCTTGAAGCGTACTCCAAAGTTATCGAGGTGCTCTGCAACGGCACACCTTTCTTGAGCTGGATATGGGTGAGTTGTGACATCAAGCCTTCTAGCATGGATTGTGTTGACCATTGGTTTCTTGAAGGCACCCATCAAATTGATGATGCAGGTTAGAACCATTCGGCGTCCACGTCCGCAATGTTACTCACAAGTTCTAGCTCGCTACGGACCATATCAGCGCTTTTGAAAAGCTACTAGCAGCATACAGTCAAATCGCAGCGATGCTACCTCGATTCGATCGGCTAGGAACCGCTTTGCAAGATAAGCCTGACTTTCAGCAAGCACTTGCAGTCGTCTACAGTGATATCCTAACGTTCCACGAGCATGCATATAAGCTATTTAGGCGCAACGGTAATCTCCCTTGTCTATGGTACACGCGCTTCACTCCTCTGACTAGCTTTAGGCTGGATCTGTTTCTTCAAATCGTCCTGGGGCCAATTTGGAAGCAGGTTCAACTGCATCTTGGATAGTCTCGCAAAGCACGCCACGTTGGTTGACCAAGAAGCAAATGCATACCTCGTATCGGAGACCATGCAATGGCGCAGAGAAGCACTCCAGACGGTAGCAAAGACCGAGAAGGATCGGTCAACAGCACAGCTTACAGCAGCGCTTGCTTGGCTGGGTCTCGAGACAGTTCCTCATTGTGGTCAGGCTTACCAAGATAATCTGCTTCACAGAATCATCAATGACTGCTGCGACGGTACAACTGACTGGATTCTGAAAAATCAACGTATGAGACAGTGGCTTCAGAATGGACGGGGTGGACCGATTTTATGGCTGAAAGGCAAGCCTGGGTCTGGTCAGTCGCCTCAAGAAACCTAAGTATATTTATTGAAGCGAAGTTAACAACACATCAAGGCAAAAGCACACTATGCGCGAAGATAGTGCAATTCCTCCGTGCACCTCGACAGTCGACAGTTTTGTTCTGCTTTTACAGCTACATCGTCAGCAGTACATACCCTGACCCTGTGGTTTTTATCCTCGCTACCTTGGTTTCCCAAATCCTTCGGCAACGCTCTGATCTTGCTACTTATGTGTACGAGGAGTTCGTTGCTGAGAGCCGTCCACTCTCTATTCGAAGTCTCCAAGAACTTCTTTCGAATCTACTCCCACAGCTAGCGATGCCACGAATTCTGGTTGATGGCATTGATGAGTGCATCAGATACGATATACATGGCAAACCATGCGATCTCACCCCCGTCAAGGACGTCCTTGTTTCAATACTACAGCTCGAGAACCCAACGCAGGCTTGTACGCCGACAAAGATTCTTATTGTCAGTCGGGACATCCTGGAGTTGGTTGGGAAGTTATCAAAAAGGCCGACACTAGCACTAGACCAAGAAAGCGATGCGCTGACAGCCGACATTACACGATACGCTACTAAGTGCCTAGAAACCATCCGGGATAGGTTTGCGGACCTTGTTGGTGTTGACAATGTTCTCAATGATGTGAAAAGAAATGTAGTGTTAAAGTCCCAGGGTATGTCTGCTTCTCTGTCCTTTAGCAATGGCAATGTGCCGACGAATATGTTGCACAGGATAGCCCAGGCCGAGTGCGAAGAGATCATATGATACATACCTCAATTTCGGACAATGTACTGACTATCCCCAGGAATGTTCCTCTGGGTGCGGCTAGTGTTAGCACAACTAGAGTTTGACGCATACAATCTTGATGACTTGGAAAACGCAGTGGCCAACATGCCACACAGCTTACATGACTTGTGAGTAGTTGCTAGTTCTTCTATTGAAGCTTCATACTGATCATGCGCAGCTACTCTCGCATTGTACACAGAATCATGCTTTACCCAACCCAATCGCGAGAGCGGACCATCAACATACTGAAGTGGATGCTGTGCTCAAAACGGCCACTGAGGGTCATAGAACTCCAGGATGCCATCGTGTTTGCCTCAGGAGCCGTCTCACTATCGGAGAGATCAAAACTTCCCCCAAACATTGTGGACCTCTGCAAACCCCTGATACAGACGGATGACAATGGGCAGATCTCTTTCGTCCATTTCACTGTCCAAGAGTGAGCTTCTTCATATGCTGCTAGGAGAATTAGCTGACCGCATCAAGGTACCTCACGAAAAGTAACTTCATTTCGCTACGGGACGCGGAGAGCTGTACTACCACCACTTGTCTGAACTACCTAACGTTCAGCCTCAACCTTTCCAATTCAAGCATACCGGCTACGCAAAAAGCAGTCGATGTCGGTAGATGTTTGTACTCTCTTCAGCCATATGTTCACGAGCATTGGCTGGACCATCTTCTCGCCTTCGCAGCAGAAGTCTCACGTTCCACGGACCAGCAATTGGAGGCTTTCTTGGCGAGCTTCTTCTTCATCTATTCCCACCAGTATACACGATATTTAGATCCGACAGACGACTTACAAGTAGATATTCTCGCAGCGCAAACCCTCGAACCTCGTTTGCAATACCTTGAGCGCTATGAACATCATTACAAATTTCTTTGTGCTTATGTCGTATACCGCAATGCCAAACAAATGCACTTCGAAAATCCTGCCGACTACCGTAAGCTCTTTTTGTAGGAAGACTGACCGATGGCTAACTTGTACCTTAGAAGAACCTCTGGATCCCATGCCTCTCAGCGTCGTTCAGCTTGTATACGCCACGCAAATCGATTATCTGCTCTCAGCAGTAACAGTTCCTGGGCTCACACAAGAACAACTCGATGCATTCAAAACATCTAATCATTCGTACGCCTTCGTATGTCGCTTTCCTGGATGTACAGGCATGTTGGCAGGGTTTCCAACTGACGATCTTCGTACGCAACACGAAATGACGCACAAGCCGGCGCTATTCTGCACGCACTCCGGTTGCAAATATAGCCTGCCTTTCGCCTCTCAACAGAATTTGAGAAAACATATCCGAGACTTCCACGACTCGGGGCCAAAAGCCGTATCAAAGAGCATCACGCGTCGGAAAGCAACGCTTTTACGAGGACAAAGCGGCCATACGCCAGAGCCAAGTCCTCTAGGAGGTCTTGATGCGCGCTCTCAAGCTCAACGCCTCACAAAAGGTCCTTCAAAGTCATTGCAACAAGACCAGGTCACTGCGAAACTCCATCACTTCGTCCAGCACTATCGTGTCCAGCAGCAGCAGGGTAAGATTCCACATGGCTGGCAGCAGGGCACACCGCCTGAGGAGCGCGGTCAGCTGGCCCTTCAGTTCTTCACTCAGTACCGCCTGCTGAAGCCTGAGATCGCGGAAGTGGAGTCCCTGCGCGCCGCCCTCCAGTTCGAGACACAGGTAAGTAATGATTGTACTGTATGCATGTGTGATACATACTGATTTCGTGCCTCTACCTCCATAGACCTTTATGTCTTCAAAGACAAATGACGAATACGTCTCAGACATCAAACAAAAGCTCATCGTCATGACGACAGCAAGGCAGCAACAACCACAGCAACAACCACAGCAACAACCACAGCAACAACCACAGCAACAAGTGAACCAACGAATGCAGCAACAACTACAGCAACTAATGCAGCAACATGAACAGCATGAAGCACAGCAACTCAATAAACCGAAGGTCAACAAGAAATATTATAGATGTGCAGTAGAGAACTGCAGAAACAATAAAAAGACGTGGCCGCGTCTAGACAATTTTAAGCAGCATATAGAGAGGATGCATAAAGGTGAAAACGTTCTTGATGTTATAGAAAGGTAAATGCGTTTGCTTTCCGCTCAAGGCACTAGCTAAACTAACATTGGTAGATCAACATGCCACCCAAAAAACGCTGAAACTCCGATGAGCCAGACGAAGGTAAGCTATGGCTGTACACACTGTATGTGAGACATTTGCTGACTTCATACTTCCGCCTCTATAGATCTTCGATAGCTCACCAACACTGAACAACTACAACATCAACATCGATCAAGATCTAAACCGTATAAATGACCCACGAGCACCGAGTGTCGAGAGCCCCTACTGGGAATTAACTCCTGAGTATTGGTTTGACACTGCCGTACCGAGTGAACCTATGAATGGTTTGCCAATGACCACTGCAGCGCCTATGTCTAGTATAATCGATGACGAGATGATGGGCACCATGGATACAGACAACCTCGAAGATCTTTTCAATATGGACGAGTCGCAACTCGATGCGTTCTTCAATCTTGAGTAGCTTGTATTTTAAGCGGCTCGATCCTATTTATGCTAAGAGCATTACTGCTGCGCCAGCAATTATAAAACGTATCGCTTTATCTGACTATGACAACACAGCCGCAATCTCGACGCCTAGCAATTTCGAAGATGTTGTTCCTATAGACCCATGGCCTCCTTTAGACCAAGCCAATGGTGCTTTCAAAGAGACGAACAATTTTGATCTATCTTCTTATGCCAACAACTGCCGGTTTTAGACACGCTGCCGCAATTCACGGCACCCATCTCTGAGCCATATCCGAATGAACAGATCCGCTTCAAGATGTATGAGCTTAAGAACAATGACTGGGTTGATAAAGGCACTGGCATCTGCTACTGAGTCGTGACATACCAATCTGCGAGCATCGTAGTTAAGAGCGAGAAGGGCCCGATACAAGCAATGTTCGCAAAGAGAATCTCCAAGGATAACGACTATCAGAAACAGCAGGACACACTCATTGTATGAACCGATAAGGATGGCCTCGAAATAGCCTTGAGCTTTGGTCTTCGGCTGCCTTAGGATTTGGGACTATTTGAAAGAAGTGCAAAGGCGCCTTCAGGAAGGGCAAACACCTCGTTGATGGAGACGAATGGCTAAGTATCAATAATTTTGTTATAAGGATACCTTGATACTAGATTTTCATCCTAGTAGATTCTCGCACACATGTGTTGTTGCTATCCACTGCAATGCCATGAACGGCGAACAAAGGGCTGTTGAGGGCTCATTATGAGCTGGCTTTGTTTTACTTGCACAATATACGTGGTGTTTGGACTTTGGAGTCCTTTCGAGCATGGTCCTGTGTCATTTTCCGCAGGGTAGAAGACGTAACGGAATGGGCTCGGCGCCAGCGTAGCCCAGATGTAACATGGCAGCAAGCTTATATTTCAAGCGAACTAGCAAGAAAGCGTCAGCTGCTCTAGATCATTTAAGTCAGGGCAACCTAGGCGCACCGCGACCACTGCGGCGACCACTTCGATCGATAATTAAGCATGGCAAAAAGGCTTGGGAAAGTGATGTGATACACGTCTAGCATTTCACCCTACTACAAAACACTAGTCAAACTTAGCAATCTACCCTACATATACTCTAGCCTTCACGATCAACAAACAAACTCCTTCCAACCAGCTGCCACTCTCTTATCATTCCTCGCCAATTCCTCACACGAGCCAGCTGGATCCTTGCAAAACATATCCGCAGTGAGAGGATGCTCAGAGTACCAACACGTACACAGCTTGCTCAATCGATCCGCATCGGTGATGGCGATGGGCGGGGCAAGAAGGCTATGACTCTCCGCCCGCAACTTCTCGTTAAAAGACGCTACACGCCAGTAGCTCGTGATGTTGTAGTCTGCGCATTCGAGTTCGCCTAGAGACGAGTAGTCTGTTATCCAGGGGTCACTACTTTCTCGATTGCTTGGGATGGTGTGGACGCCGTAGATTATATCGTTTAATTTGAGAGAGCCGCCTTTTCTTTTGGTCGAGTCGGTATCGCACTTTTTGGACGTTAGCAACGCTCGTACCTTTCGAAAAGCGAAGAGTAGTTAGTCTATAACATCTCACTTACATGGCTGATTATATCTTTGTAGGTTAAAACACAGTGGTCAACGTTCGCGGATATGTCAGGCCCCTCGAACAGCCAGTCGGCGTTTCGAGATTCGATGTAGGAAGCAGGATCACCAGTCACGGCGAAACCTAAATGCATACCAGGATTAGTCTTCTTCAGTGTATATTGCCTAGTAAAGTTCTTCGTCCATAGCGCAGCGCGTACAGTTGATGGCAGGTCATTTCCTTCTTCGCGGTGAGCCACGATGTCTTCGCAAAAGGTCCTGGCGAAATCGAGAGCTTCGTATCCGTCAAAGTAGTTGGCTTCGGGATGTGAACTGGTAGTGTCACCGAAACAGGTATGGTTGTACGTTGCATCGATATTGACGAGCGAGTCTTGAAATGCCGGAGTGAACTCGCTCTCCCACCGAGCCAGTTCGCTACTGTATGTCGAAGGGTAGGTGTCTATATTCTTGAGGAATGGAGTATGGGATATGTCTGCTTTCCAATTGATGTCTAGAATGTTATTGGGATCGAAAGTCCCAGTGGAACTCTGTAATCGAGTTGCGTTGTAGTAGGTCTGAGAAAATGTAGGTTTACCGTAGAGGTCGTACACGACGGCCGGTGCATCGTTTGCTGCGCCTTGGGGTACAGCAAATACTTTCCATACATTCAGATAATCCTTCATCTCCGGCAGAAACGTGAAGTTACCCCTAATACGCGGCGCGACATACTTCGAAAGTGCATATAGAGCGTAGTTGTCCGCTACAATGGTTAGGGCGGCGGAATTATCACAACGCCGAGCATTGAACATACCATTTACTGACGCCCAGTCAATGGAAGGGTCGTTGAGACGAGCCAGTACCTTGGCACAATATATGCCGTAACATGCTGACCACGTTGTATCTCCAGCAATCTGCCGTAAAAGGACCCAGAGGTCCGAAATCGGCCGGTTGAGGCCTTCTGTTACCGGTAAGTAGCGGAACAGCGAGCGGAGAAGGGTAGTGGCTGATTCGTTAGCACATATGTATCGCTGACCTTACTGAACGACTTGCCTTGGTTGTCATGGTAATACCCCAGATCGTATCGAGTGCCAAGATATGGACCGTCACTACTGACGCCCAGCTGAATGCGGTGGTCTAACGGTGGCAAAGTAAAGAAGTCTTTACAAAACGTAAGTTTCGCTGAGAAGGTCTGGCTTTCATCACGTTTCGCTGCTTGTCCTTCCGTGATCATATCCCCAATGCCTCCGTACATGAATGGATCGCTGCATGCTGGATCTTGATCATCGATGTTGCATGAGGCCTCGATAGTCCACGGGCCATGAGCAACTTGTTCGAATGCGCTACGGATTGAAGTCAGATTTTGTACCGCCCGGGGACCATATAGTTCCCAGAACGCAGGATCATGTTCGTGATCTGTCATATCTTTAACAGTTTCTATAGCCATCTGTATAGCACCGTCGATCGCCCACGATATCATGTCTCTAAACTCGGGTCCGCATGAATTGTCATACCTCAAGCCAAGAGACAGGGTCTCTGAGGACGTCGGAGAAAGCGCTTGTGAAGAAGCTTGAGAAGAGCTATAGGGAGCGGATTGAGAGGCCTGTGAGCTAGTTTGAGAGGCTGCGGAGGCCACTTGCGAGGAGCTTTGGGCGGTGCTCCCTGGGATTAGAGAAATGATGAGCAAGATCGTAAGGATGGAGCTGGCGAATGAAGTCACAGACATGCTGAAGCTCCGGGCGTTCTTGATGGCACTGGAGATATGGAACGGTAAATGGGAAAAGAGCAGTAGACGTGGGTAGGCTGTGTAAGATTCGTTATGCAGCTAAGCTGTGTAGATTGACTTTGATCGATCGGTGTCTGCGTAATGATATCTACGAAAGAGAAATTGTAAGATGGAGGGAAGGAAGCTGTAATGCAAGATCTTGTACTCAACGATGACTCTAGGATAGGACGTGGCAGGATACTTTCCGTCATATTGGGGTCATTTTGACTGGACAGAAATTTCAGGGTGACTGTTCGTCGCTTCAGCGTTGATTCACAACACCCATCCGTCCCAAGTCGCGTAGATCTGCTTGAGACGGGCATGTTCATCCGGACCGGTAAAGATTGAATCGATTGCGCGCTCGCAAAGTAATCTCATGTCGTTACGACTCAAGTCAAAGTGCTGCGCTGCAAGATAGTACTCTTGCGAGAGCGGACTGCAAAAAACACCAACATCGTCAGTCTGCAATGCGTCAGTCATCACCAGGACGTTACACTTTCCGGAGCAGCACATACGCTCAGTGCGACCGGAACACTGGATTGCCGCCACATTCCAAAGTGATGGTCCGAGTAAGTACCCGTGATCATCTTAGCATGCACATTACAGCTGAGGCACAGCTCAACACCGATATCATGCTGTTCGATAGTCTTTCGAAACTCTTCTTTGACATGTATAACGTGACCTATTCTGTCGGGCTGCCATGATAGAAGCGTCTGCAGCTCCAAGTCTGAAGACGAAGGCTCGCTCTCGGCAAAGTGCAGCGTGATCTTCAGTCCTGCAGCCTTTGCTCGCGCGAAGCTGTCGCCGAAAATGCGCACGTCACCTTTCGCTGGGTCGCCGCAGAGGTCAACACCGACGACCCCGGCAGACTGATACTTGATGGCAAGATCAATCACCTCTTCTGCCTCTATGACGGTGTTGCGGCGGTCGATGGACAGTATGAGGAAAGCTCGCATCGTGTTGTTAGCATCGTCGTTGTGAGCCTTTAGTATATCCAAAATGGTCTTGACGTAATCTTCCTTGGTTACATTCTCTGCAGGAATTGCTCTTGGAGTTGTTCGAAGCTCAACATAGACGACACCGTCATTTTGGAAGTCTTGCAGCACAGCTTTGGTTGAATACCTGAGTCGATCAACCACAGCTCGCCATAGACGTTTGGTCTACACGTACTGGACACTGGGCAAATCGCTGCAAAGGCGGTATATGTACGAGGAAAACAGCGGGAAGAACCTAACGTAGCTGTCAGACGTCTGCTAATGTCTTCCACGTTGGTGGGCTGGTGGTTTGAGACGACAAGCGGGATGCGACCAGTCACCATTTGTCAGGAGAATATTGGTTACGACCTCGCTTCCAGGGTAAAGTGCTGGATCGTCTTCCCCAACGGCACGCCGGTGTTACAGCGACAAATTCCGGCAAACAGGCAAGGCAGATCAAATCAAGCTAGGCCTACATTTTGATATCATAGTCGACCTTTCCCGTGGGAATAGCTACCAGAGGATCTTGCAGGTCGAAGGCAGGATGGCGCACCTTCTTTGTCTGCCATATGTCGTGCAGGCACTGGCGACTGATGCTGCCGGTCAAGTGGGCATGAAGCTGAGTCGCGGGATTAGCAATGCAGCGAACGGAAGTCTGAGCGTCGCTTGGCGCTTTGACTCGGAACCAAGGAGGCTGGAGCAGTACCTCAATCTTAGGCAGTCCCTTGGTGAAGAGGGCGTCGACGGGCAGGCGTGCAGTTGTGCTGGGCTGTGCAGCCATGACGAAGGTGCACAGCGGTATTGGTGGCGTGGGCGACGGTTCTCGAAGCGATAATGGAACGATGAATAGACTTTTGGGCGGGCCAGGACATGAGGCATTCGCGGTATAGCGGCGGACGCGGGTCATTGGGGCTCCTCGCCGCTGATTCGTCCGTGGCTCGGCAGCCCCAAAGGAGGAGGTGCGCTGCAGGAGATTGCAGAACGCGCCTTCTTCGTCAGGAGGAGCAACGACAGCACTCGCCGGCGTCGCGTTCCATTGTGCAGACATTGACGTGGCCACGAAGCATCCCAGGCGTTTAGCATTCTATCTACATTGTAATATTCCAAAAGTATACGTCACGCACATTTCGTGTGTGTGCGTGTTGCATTCTCTGCCGGAGGAAGGCCCTTGATCTCCAGCGCTCGGCTAGACCAAGCTAAGCTCACCCCGGGCCGCTCCTGTACCTCACTCATCTCCAGAGCACTCGCAAGCAACCCTTCCATCCTCAAGCCCCCACGACCGTTTGCCTGCCGCTGTTCTCGTTGCGCAAGCAATTGCATCTGCTCTGCGCGCCTTTCTCGCCATTGCTGCTTGTCGGTCGCTTCTCCCGCCGTTCCCTCGTCCACCCGGCTGTCGCGCTCCCTAGGAGGCCCCTGGATTCGCCTGCCTCGCCGTCTCGCGCCTCTCGCGACCTGCACCTCACCACCCGGCACCACCTGGATACATGGCCGATATGAACCAAGAAACCATCCAGCAAAAGATCCAGCTCGCCCGACGCGACGCTGAGGCGCTCAAGGACAGGATAAAGCGCAAGAAGGATGAGCTGGCTGACACCACCCGTATGTTCTTTTTCCGCTGGGCTGCCACACCGCAACCACACCACGTAGACGGCTAACACGATGCGCAGTTCGCGATGTCGCCAGAGACCGTGTCGAGGCGCTGCCGCGCCTCACCATGAAGACGAAGCGCACCCTCAAGGGCCATCTTGCCAAGATCTACGCCATGCACTGGTCGACCGACCGCAGACATCTCGTTTCCGCTTCGCAGGACGGAAAGCTCATCATCTGGGACGCTTACACGACGAACAAGGTCCACGCCATCCCCCTGCGCTCATCATGGGTCATGACATGCGCCTACTCGCCGTCTGGCAACTACGTGGCCTGCGGTGGTCTCGATAACATCTGCTCCATCTACAACCTGTCCGCTCGGGAAGGCCCAACACGCGTGGCGCGCGAGCTGTCTGGCCACTCGGGCTACCTCAGTTGCTGCAGATTCATCTCCGACAAGCGCATCCTCACATCGTCGGGTGACATGACCTGTGTGCTATGGGATCTCGAGACCGGCTCCAAGGTACACGAATTCGCCGACCATCTCGGCGACGTAATGAGCTTGAGCATCAACCCGCTCGACCACAACCAATTCGTCTCTGGTGCTTGCGACGCTTTCGCCAAGCTGTGGGACATCAGACAGCAGAAGTGCGTGCAGACCTTTGCCGCGCACGACTCCGACATCAATGCTATTCAATTCTTCCCCAACGGTAACGCCTTCGGTACCGGTTCCGATGACGCTTCTTGCCGTCTGTTCGATATCCGCGCCGACCGCGAGCTTGCGTCATACCAGGTACGCACAGTGACATCCTGGATACATCAGATATTTGGATTACTAATGTGTGCGACGATAGATTCCCGAGCCAGTTTGTGGTATTACATCCGTGGCCTTTTCCGTTTCCGGAAGACTGCTGTTCGCAGGTTACGACGACTTTGAGTGCAAGGTAAGCATACAGCGCTATGTCTACCTATTCCTCAAGCTAACAGTATCCAGGTTTGGGACGTACTTCGCGGCGAACGCGTAGGCACATTGCAAGGACACGACAACCGCGTCAGTTGTCTCGGTGTCAGCAACGACGCGCTCAGTCTGTGCACTGGTTCATGGGACTCGATGGTACGTGGTGATTTCCTCTCTCTTCTTCGATCTATGCGGTGGATCTTTCCACAAGAATACTGGTTTTCAAATTGGTGTTTGAAAACAATATGGATACACTCTACCGCGGCCTTTGTTTCTATCCTCCTACACTGCATTTCGCAGACGGCTAACTTTTCAATAGCTGCGCATCTGGGCATAAGTGCCGTCAGCCTTACTCTTACAACTACGACGCCATGTAACGACGCCAATCCGAACGTGTGCGCCCTATCACTCCCTGTAATATTGGCAAACTACACCTACACCTACGACAGCGATCTCCCAACCTCCTGGCAATACCATACCCCTTGCTGCATCTCATCAGTCAGGAGAGAAATCGGAGCGCTGCCTCACCTTTTTAAAGAATATAATACTCACACGTTCTGTTGGATGTTGGAAAGGGACGGCATCGATGTGGCTACGGTTGCGGTTGCCTACTGATGTCTCAGGCGCCCGGTCAAATGTCTTTGTTTTGTGCGGCTTTCCTTTCATACCACTTGATCTATTCCTCTTCTTGTTCTTTCTAACCACGAAAGCTCTTGTTTTCTTTTATATATCATGTCCGGGCTGGTGACGGGGAATGTAACTGCAGTAGCAAGCACGATATCTCACTTTCAAACCCGTGTCCCATTTCACATGTGTGTACGTGTGTGTTTGTGTGTTTTTCCTTTGCGTTGTTATGTTTGCCTCAAAAGCAACCCGGTTTTCTTCTCCGTTGGACCTGTGGGAAGGATATGGATGGAAGTGGGGGGCGATGTTATGCTAGACTGAGGCGAGGAAAGTTTAGATGTGCATGTTGGATGAAAGATGGATAATGGCCTTTGGCGCTCTGGGTGGGGGGATGGAGATTCTGTGTGTACGATTTCGATGGGACTTGTGCGAGGATGAGATGGGAGTTTTGAAGGGTAGTCGGCGAGGTTCTCTCTATTATCAATACAACCTCTTTTAAAATTTACGAAGCGGACTAGGTTGCTGTGGTGTGATGTTGTGACATGGTGTTTCTACGAATGGTTTGATTTGAGTGCTTCAACGGTCTTTGCCTGTGTGTGCGCTGAACGATCTCAGCAGGTGCTTTCATAACAGTGTCGGACGTTTACCATACACCTGTTTCGAAGTTTTGTGGACGAGAACGGCTTTTGCATGACATTATTGTGATGACTTGTCATTATCCTTTGTTTTCCTCTTTCCCACTAGGATTAGTCCCAAGGAACCTTGCAACGTCTCGAGCGCTTGAGCGCTGGCCAGGTCGGTTCCAGCAGACAAGGACGCCGTGTCCAGATCGGCTGAGAGAAGAAGGAAATACGCCTCAACGTTCCGGACTTGTAGACCTGGTTGTGACTGTCACTGTTGGGTGCGTCGCATGTTGATATATTTTGCGATGTGTTGGGTGGATGAGGGAGCCGGAGAGGTGGTGAAGTCTCATGTCTGCTGTGGGTGTAGATTGAGTTGGCGTGGAGATATGTAGTAATGATGCCTATTCACCTTGTGCACACCTTTTCACTCCGAATCTGGAACCTATTGTGGGACGAAGACGACCTAGATACACCTTGGACATCTCGGGCGCTCCGATCAGGTCATTCTGGCAAAGAAAGAATTACGCTCAACGTTCCGAAATTCTAGGCCTTGTCGCGAGCGTTCCAATCTTATGTGGCGCTTTGTGCAGTAACAATTGGTGTTGTCATTTGTGGCTCAGGTTAGGCGGGCGGTAGGAATGCCATCTCCACGTATATCTATTCAGTCCTTTCGAGCCTAACAAACCCAGCAAGCCAATGTAGAATGAGAACACGGGACTTCCTCTCAATGCTGCGCTTCTAGACCTCGTCGCAACCATCATGCCGCGCTCTCAGCCGTAACACTTTGTTTTGGCGAATCCAGCCCAGGCCCGCGGCATTCTGTGCGAGGCATTAACAGCACCAAGCTGATTATCTCTTCTGGGATATACGCCGTTCGCGAATCTAGTGGCGTGGGCATACCGTTATGCTATACTTACCGGGATGCGCAAGATCAGGGATGACCTGGGGACATCAATGGGTCAACTCGGATGTCACTCCGAGAGCGTCGTGACAGGGCAGAGCAGAGCGGTGAAGGCACTGGCGCTTGGAGCTTGTTGTGATAACAGTGACGTGACCGTCTGTTAACGTTCATCGCGAGGCGGGTGAGGATCTTCGTTTGAGCCGAAGTGATGGCCGAGCACGCTTCTGCTTCATTTCAGGAGACGCAGGAGCCATGTCCCACGGATCGTATTTTGCAGCACGTGGCCATGCAAACGTCTGTTCTTCAAAGGGGAGATTCAATGCTTTCTGGCTGGCATTAACATGCCTCAGCTATTGCCATTCTATTTTGGAACGGAGATTCGATGAACTGGAGCATCGCCTCTCTGTGGGACTGTGGCATTAACGTGCCTCAGCTATGAGCGCCCCCAATCTTAGGCTGCAGTGCATGGCTGCTGGACCCTGAATTCGCAAAGCAAGCAATGGAAGCGCCTCAGCCGATGCAGGAGTCAATCGGAGAATAAAAAAACACACATCATGATTAATGCTTCTAGAAGCGATCATGGAAGGAATCCTTCGCATACGATGCGACCGGGAGACTCTGATCAGGGATATGGCCGGGACGAGAATATCAAACAAGACCGAAAGCAAAGACGTCCCTCGGCCCCTTTAAACTCAGGTGTTGCATGACAGCTGCTGCCTCGAGAAGATTGAAACAGCCAAAGCCAGTTGCATCGACCGATATGCGCAGTTGCCGTGAGGTGTAGCCTTAAAACACGCAAGGCGAGGACAGGGCAATTTGGTGCTGCGACATGTCAACGTATCGAACGAGGCGTGTAGCAAGATAGTTCGGCATGGTGTTTCAGCGGCGGACAGGCCTAGGACGCCATGGCGCGCCACCCGCAGCGCCTCGATTGGGCGGTGTAGGACGGGCGAGCGTGTTTCGAAGTCGAGCATCCTGTTTCATGAGGCCGACATGCCTCTGCCCCATCGCCAATCGAACATGGATGCTAACCTATACCGGCCTCGAGTGCATCACGAGTAGTACCGGTCAGCATCAGCCCTAAGCCCTAAAACAGGCACAACCAAGCGCATCCCTACCCACCGCACCGCATCGACCACGTTATCCACGTAACGCACGTTGTCGTCGTCGAGGCCTCCTCTCACCAATCTCCAGGCGCCCTCACCACGCACAGCCAATTGCGAGCCTGAAACCCACGAAAATAGCCCTGCAAGCCCACGCGCCAAGCCCTGCCCGCTAGTTGGATACCCATCATCCCAGACAGACCGACACGACACCGACCCCAAACCCGAACCACCGTGAACCTTGCAACGCAACGACTCCCTATCCTTTTTTTGCACCCTACCCAACGCGTCACCGGACACAGACGCCTTTACAGCTGACACTCCCCTTCTCCACACATACGAACCTATATCAGCCGGGCATCCCATCGTCGGGTCCCGCTTCTTTTTTCTCTTTCGTCATGACGACTACCGCCGCACAAGACGAATTCAACGACCTTATCCGCAGAAACGAAGACCTCGGCGACCGCAACCCACACCCAGAGGACATTGACAACGACTCTGACATCAGCGACCCTGAATCTCCGGGCCGCGCAAACGACTACCTCGAAAAAGTCGATACAGACGACGAACTCGACATCCCAGCCGACATGAGGGCAAACTACTACATGCCGAACCTCCGCTCGGAAGCAAACACCGGTCCCAAAGGTGTCATTGCTGATGCGCAGGCGTTTGAGCAGGCCAAGAAACAAGCGAGGCGGTTCACGTGGAAGAGCAAGAGTGCGGCGCAGCCTGCGCAGTATAATGTTAGTGCGTATCGGGATGAGAAGAGCGCTTCGTCGGGGAGCGAGGATGATATGGATGAGGGCTTCATGAGGCAGTGGCGTGAGGCAAGACTACGTGAGCTACAGAATGTTGGCGAGAGGATACGGTCGAGGACGAACAGTCCGAGTAGGAGGATATATGGCGGCATGCCGCTTGTTGATGGAGAGGGGTATTTGGATGCTGTTGATAAGACGGCGTCTGGGACTGTGGTTGTCGTCTTCATCTACAACTCTGACGTATGTTGTCACCCTACTCTATCCCCATCCCAACAAAACATATACTAACAACCCTTCCAGCCCGACGCACTTGTATCCCAAAGCTTCGAGTCCGTAATGCGGGATGTAGCTAAGCGCAACGACACCGTCCGCTTCGTCAAGATGCACAACGACGACGCTGAGATTGAGGACACGGGTGTACCTGCCGTGCTAGCATACAAAGGCGGCGAGAAGTTTGCGGATATCATTCCGCTCGTTGATGCGCTGCCGGATGATAGCGAGTTGAGTGCGGTTGCGCTCGAGACGGTGTTTAGACAGTGAGTTCCCCCCTCCCCATCTGCAGCCAAGCATGCGCAGACTTACTAACATTCTCTAGACGTCGCATCCTCTGAACATGATATTCAGACTTCGCCATCTCACTACCACCTACCTACCTACCTCACAACCGTGATACCCATTTCGCGGTCTCTCCTCACGGTTCACTTCGGTGAAACATCGGCGTTACTATGTCATCGGGTCGCACCAAACCCTCTCCGACCCTGGTAGTTTCAGCACGGTACAACAATGCTCGCCTCGGCCCCTGCCTTCATCTCACTCCGGGATGACGGAAGCATGTTCGCGCAGCTTGTTGCAGCGATGAACCTCATCTCTTTTATGTCCTGATTATATATTTAGCGACGCGGTATTGTTTATATGCATGGCCGTGATTGGCGTTTTGGATTAGATTGGGTTGTGGCCGCAGGGCTTTCTTGGTTATGAGAAGACTGTGCTTTGCGACGAAAGGGTGTTGATAGATACCCAATATGATGTTAGATTTCCGAGTTTTTTTTTTTTACTTCTCGACGGTTTTAATATTGCTCTCGTCAGTTGCTTTTTTGCTTGTTGATGTTTGATTCATCTAGTATTTGTATCTAACTCCATCTTTTGTATGTCTCTTTCTTCATCCCTGGTTACCAGACTTTCTCTGCTACCCTTGCTACCTTGTTAGTCCCTCATGTTTAGATGGCCATTTTCGGATATTCTTCAGCTCAAATTTGCCCATGTAGGATGCAGAGGCAGAAGTGGGCACGTTGCTGTGCCACACGAGCGGCTCGCTCAACGGGCGTCTAGTAAGCGCCCACCCCCTCGGTATGCTCCTGGGGCGATCATACCTCATTGAAGATGGAGGCAACTGCGTATAAGTACCCATTAGAATATGATGGGTTTGCTGTATTTTATCACATTTTTCCTTTTCCAAGTATATAATTATGCCCTCGTTTATGTCGTCGTTCCGCCGCGATTCCGCTCACGGGAAAGCATCCTCATCCGGTCCTTCTCCGACCCCATCACCAACACGCAAGACGTCGGTTCCTCTCCACGTTTTATGCGAACGATGTCGCAAGGTATCAAAGGAGTGCAGTGCTCTAGACTGGTTGCAGAGACCCCGTGGTCAACCCCCTCCATCGTGGCCTACCTTGAGCTTATCTACTGTCGCTCAACTTTCACAATCAGCGCTATCTTGCCATTTTTGTAAGATGGTGTTTGCAAAGTTACAGCGTGCGGCTGAAATGGGTATACGTCCTACGGGCGACGCGGGTGTGTACTTCTGCCTGGAAACGCAAAAAGGGACAGATATCTTAGTCAGGATGGTTCTGGACAAGGGAAAAACGAAGAGTGCAGAGGGAGGAAGATCCTTTGCCACATTCAGACTTCAGACTTACAACAGTGAGTTTGGGAGTTATGTTTTCCGTGCTTTCATGGGCTGATGATTGAGAGTAGATGCCGACATAGGAGCATTTGACAGCCACATTGCCGCGAAAGAAGCACCGCTTCTCGCAAGCGACAACATTGAACTAGCCAAACAATGGCTACAAACCTGTGTTGGAAGCCACACAAGCTGTAAAAGATTTCACAGCAGCACAATCAACACTCCTCAGCAACGACCAACGCGAGTCCTCGAAATAACAAACTCTAGCATCCGCCTCCGTTGCAACATGCAGAACGAACGCTTCGACTACCTCGTCTTGAGCTACATGTGGGGAACTAATCACACGCAACAACTCCGCCTCCTGCAGTCCAACATCAAAGACTTCCAAAAGGAGATTCCACGCACAAAGTTCGAGGCCTCGGACGTGTACAAAGAAGCGGTCCGCGTCACTCTTGCGCTCGGATACAAGTACCTTTGGATAGACAGTCTGACCATCATCCAAGACTCACCGGAAGACTGGGCCTACGAAGCCCGTCGCATGGCCATTGTATACGGAAACGCCACGGCAAATCTCGCCTTCCTCTTCCCACCCCACGCCACCGACAAACCACGCCAACGCGACGATCCGCGCGTTTGGAACCCATGTATCTTCCGCGCTCCATCTTCGCAAACACCTGGCATATACGTCGAACATACAAAGTCCTCTCTCCGACGGGACTACGCACCCGAGGAGAAAGCCCAAGACTGGCTCGTCCAACGCACATGGCCTCTTTTCAACCGAGCATGGACGTTTCAAGAGTACCTCTTGGCACCCCGGACTTTGCTGCTTGGACACAAGAATCTCATGTGGCAGTGTTCAGAAGGGTTTTATGATGAATTACTCGGTTCCGTTGCGGAAACGCATACGACGACGCCTCAAGATCCCAAGCGTGGCAAGGATAGAGGAAAATCACGGTATTTTCCAGACACTATACATGAGATGAGTGGTGTACTGGGGAAGAAGAGAGGCAGTCTGAGTGAACCTGCGGTTCTGTCTTTTATGATGGATTGGCAGAATCTAGTTGATGAATATCGGTCTCGCAAACTGTCTTTTGGGAAAGATAGAATCATTGCTTTTGCGGGTGTAGCGCGTGCGTTTTCCAATTTGGGCCAACTGACCTACCTAGCGGGCTTGTGGTGGGAAATTCTTCCCATTGCACTGCTCTGGTATGTTGACAAGAAAATGGCACCGCTTGTTCGTCGCGAGAATGGGTTGCCGAATGGTGAGCTACCGAGCTCGGTGTGGACGACTGAGATTGGAGAGAAGGTTGTACAACCAGAGTTACCGAGCTGGTCGTGGTTCTCGGTTCCGATATGGAGGTACTACCAACTGTACTTCCTATTTGGAGATGACGAGCTGGCGGTGCGGTGTAAGGGTTATAGCGACCCGAAGCTCGTGTGCTGGGACGATGTCTTCTGGGCAGAAGTCAAAGGGTTTAGGTTTGCGGGACTGGCGAAAGATCGTGTACCAGACGGTAGTCTGTTTGACTTTTCTGGCCTGCAAATCACGATTGCGGCGTTGGTTTTACCTGTCAAAGCGGATTGGCCAGCTGATCTGGCGGCACAGATGCGATGGCTGCAGCAACATACTGCTAGTTCTTCCGGAAGCAGTTTTCGTTGGGAACCAGTCTTGGAGTACTATCCTGATGATCCGGCTGGTCGTCCTTCGCCGCCTCGAAACGCAATCTATGCGTTGATGGCGGAGTTCCAGGTTGTGAGGACAGCGGGTAAAAATAACGTTCAGCGACGGCTGGCTGGGTTGATGTTGGTGCCTGGAAGTAAAAAAGGAACGTGGAGGAGGGTTGGAGTGTGGAAGCTTAGGATCAATGTGGTTGATGTGCATGTTAGTGGGGAGAATATCGCGGAGGTCGCGAAGAGGTGGAGGAAGTTGAGTGTGGTGTCGAGCAAGTGGCAGCATGCATTGATTACCCTGGCATAGCCTTTGCCGAGAGATGTATGTAATGAATAGATGAGCAAGGGAATAATGGACATTCACAGGCAGAATACGTAATTTGAGGGTTGAGGACGACAAGGGGCGCATGGGAGCCAACAGTTGTACCTAAAGTTTGACTGGAAGGCTATATTACCCTAGCTTCGCTACCGTTGCCTTGCGTGTGCTACTTGGATACCTCTAAGCCCCTGCATAACCTGGTTATGTACCCGATACCACCAACTTCTTTCTCATTCGGGAATACGTACTCGTGTGGGCATCATCTGAAATACGGAAACGATGGGTGGCTCGATCCTCGCTACCAAAGGAGGTGCCACTGCGGTCGAGTATATAACCACACACAAGCTTACCTATCTTTTCTCAACACACCCACAAAAGGATTCTCGCGCGAATCTCCATTAGCTTCAGCGCACCCAGATACTCACGAGGATTACTAACGAGGACAACATCTCAAATTCTTGTGCCATGCCGCTTCCAATAGTGACACCTGGATCCGACAATGCGACTGATGATGGCCTGCATCTAATGCTCGATTTACCGACTGAGCTACGATGCTATATTCTGGAACTGCTCATTATCGACGGGCATTTCGAAGCCTATAACACACTTCTTGAATACCCGGAAGTCAGAGAGGTAGTGCGCTGCAACTTCAATACGCAGTTTAGGGCAGTCAAGCGATACAACAATCTCGCTGGTCAGCTTCAGCAAATCCTGACTACTACAGCTCTACTATCAGCGCACACGAACAAGTTATGCTCACATGAGCTAGCAGAGTTTCTCGCAAGCAACCTCGTCGATGAAAACCCACACGTGTCCGCAGATAGCTCCAGCCAGGCTGTCGTTGTTCTCCGCAAGTATCAAAAATACTTGGTCGATGCGGAGACCTTGACGGATCAATTCGCCAAGATAACGATAGGCAATGCTGCAGTTCGATATGCCTCCGGAGACCATCGTCGTTACGGTGCCGACACCTTGTCCAAAGTCGATCATCATCGTATACTCCGTGCCTTCCTTCGGTTACAGCTCTACATCGAGATTCGGAAACTGTATGGAGTGAGGAGAAGCCTCAAACGAAAGCTTCGAGGCCTGTTCTCTTTATGGACGACCTGGGAGTTCGACGAGGTCAGAAGCCTTGTCGAATGGATCAAGATCGAACGTCCAAGTCTACCGAAACGTTACGCCAAAAGTATTCGCACCCTGTTTGCCTTGGTCGACGCACACTTCTACAACGACATGGCTCCGTACGTCAAAGCTCGGCCAGACCCTATGCGCGACAGGCATCGGCGTTCTAAATTCGCCAAGAAGTCGAAGACATGGAATGACACACCTGCGACACCTGACGAGGGTAGAGCCGACGCGCGTAATAGAGACTGGAGACCTCTGGGGTATACATCCGGATGTTATGCTGAGTACACTCAACGCGTATATCGAGAACACTTCCTCGCCGGAGGTTACCCATTCTGGTGTCGGTTCACTACCGCACGATATGGGTGGTGGCATGAACGCAACGTAACCTACGATTTGCAGTCGCGATTTGGACAGGTATATATTACGGACAGGTTTCAGCGCTCAAGACATGGCTAAGGCGTCCATGTCGGACTCTCGCAATCCGAAGATCTGGTGTTAGGGCTGCATCATGGGCGGAACACGATGTGAATACTCCGGTATTCGATAGGTTTCTTAATTCCGTGAATGAGATTGTAAAGTGACACATGAGTTAGGTGCAGCTTGGCAGTCCTCGCAATCTCTTAGATTGCTTACATAACCATGTTTGGCGTGGTTGTCAACCTCCCCGCGCGTTCGCTCCTTCGCATCAATGCATCAACATTCCATCTCAAACCGTCTCCTAGCGGAGCGGAGGCCGTGATTTGCGGACGAACATGATCGGTCGTCAGGCAAAGACCCTGAGAGTCATGGCGTCTTTCTGCTTCGAGTTAGGTTGGGTCCTATCCGCCCTGCCATGCCACCGTGAAACAGCTCAATGGCCGTATTGCTCAACGGCCCGACTTTGAACAACGCAGAAACATTGACGCACAATTTCCACGCTCATTCAGCGTGCGGACCGAACGCAACATGTATATGATAACCCAGCTATAACGGGCTTAATATGTTTCGAACGCTTCCATGGAGATCCGGAGGGGTAGGTTTATATGGCCAATATAGGTAGGGAAAAAACGATGCACCAGTCAATCGTTCCTACATTCGTTTTCTTCAGTTTTCGTGCCTTTGCGCACCTATCCATTCTTTCTTAGAGCACCGCTCGTCCACATTCATTTCTGTCTGATCAATACTCATCTTGAAGATGAAGCATTTTCAACAATTACTCGCCGCCGGAGCGGGCTTCTCTTCGGTAGCGCACGCCGTCAACACTCTCGTCGATGTTGGCTACGCAAAGTATCAGGGAGCCGTCGTCGACTCAGAGCTTGGTGTTTCTGCTTGGAAAGGCATCCAGTATGGTGCACCACCTACTGGCGAGCGCCGATTTGCAGCACCGCAAGACCCTATCGTCTCCGGTTTCATCAACGCCACTAGACACGGTGCAACATGCCCACCCAGCCGTCCTGACGATTGGACTGTTTCCGGAACCAACGACCGCTTCACCATTGCTGAAGACTGTCTTTACCTGAGCGTGTATGCGCCTTCCAAGGCCCGCGTCGACTCGAAGCTACCAGTTGTGGTGTTCTTCCAAGGAGGTGGCTTCTCGTCGCAGTCTAGCGCGAACTGGGATCCCACTGAGATCGTAGCAGATGGCCAGGTCGTCTTTGTTCAATTCAGCTACCGCGTCGGCTTGTACGGCTTCCTCAGCAGCGAAGCGGTCAAAGCAGGAGGTGGCGATGTCAACGCTGGGCTGCGCGACCAGATCAAGCTTCTCGAGTGGGTCAAGGAGCACATCGACCAGTTCGGTGGTGACCCAGACCATGTTGTTCTTGACGGAGTCAGTGCTGGTGGATCGTCTGTTGCGCTCATGATGGCAGCCAACACGGGCAAGAAGCTGTTTGCTGGCGGTATTATGGAGTCGGGTGGCTGGGTCACGATGCGCACTCCGGAATTGGGCGAGGAACAATACCAGTGCTTGCTCGAAGACAAGGGTTGCGCCAATGCGACGGACGGCCTCTCCTGTCTACGTGCGTTGAACGAGTCAGCTATTCGTTCTTCCAACTGCTGGTTCAACCCCAACATCGATGGCGACCTCTACACCGACTCGCTTGTGAACCTCTTCGACCAGGGCAAGTACGCAAAGGTACCGACGATCATGGGCACCTGCGCTCAAGAAGGCACCAAGTACAACGCGCCAGAAGATCTCAACACTACAGCCGATGCAGTCAAATGGGTAGCCAACCAAGACCCAAGCTTGAGCAACTCTTCCATCTCGATCATCGATGATCTCTACATGAAGCCCGCGAAGCCTTCATTCCCCGGCAAGGGACTCCACTGGCGCCACGCTGCTGACGCCATCGGTGATATCGGAACTCACTGCCCAACCCGCAACATCCAGAACGCGATCGCACGCGACGACGTACCCACGTACAACTACAAGTATGCTGTACAGGACCCAGCCGACGAGGCAGCCGGCTATGGCGCTTGGCACACCGTCAACGCATACGCTTTCTGGGGCGTAAACCGCACCGACGGCGGTGAACCACCTAGCTACTTCACCACCAACGCGCCCATCATCAAGCAAGTGCGCAGCTACTGGACCAGCTTCATCCGCAACCTTGACCCCAACACTGACCGCGCTAACCGTGCTGCTGAGTGGAAGCCGTACACTGGTGCCGATTCGCGCGAAAGGCTCTTCATACAGACGAACAACACGAAGATGGAGCGCATGAGCCCTGCGCAGGCACTGAGGTGCGACGTTGTCAGGCCGATGAGCGATAACCTCGGCAAGCCGGTTGGAAAGGGTGTCGTTACGGAGTTTGATGTGGAGTTGGCGAAGAAGGTTAATGGGACGAGTGAGAGTACCGCGTGGAAGAAGGGGAAGAAGCAGGCAAGGAACTTTGCGCTACACTACTGAGCGATAGACGCTAGATCAGTCTGTCTGTTTTCTAACTGAGCTTCATGGCATCTTGCCTGGCCGCTGTATGCATTCTTCAACCTGTATTCTATTCTACTTTTCTTAGCTCCGGCAATGGTCATGTAGCCATGTCCCCCCTGTTCGTACATAACTTTGCACTTCCGCATGAGCTAGACGTAATCCTTGCTTTTCACCTTTCCAAAAGAATTTCCTCCATGAAACCCTCGGTAAGCTCACCAGCGCCCGGGATCACTCCAGAAGTTGTTGCGAACTACGAATTGACAAGAGAGAGGGATTCTCTGACCAGAGTAGGCGTCTCCGTTTCTACTCAGCCCAGCTCCATAACACTTTGAAGGTAGGCACACTTTATTCGTTTACTAAGCAAAGCTCATTGAAAAAGAGCTGCTTCGTATATATACGTAGGCTCACAATATCGTCCACGAGAAGAATGAGCAACTCAGAATTCCCACAAGAGAAGGGCCTTTTTACAGCCAACTACGAAATCTTCACACCCGCGTACCCATGTTGATGGAGAAGATGTTATTGAACTTTGGTGACTTGGTGACGTGAGCGCAGTCACTGGGGAACACTCACACCAAAGTAACGGTCTCCATCTTCGCTCCTTCGATACGCAAAAACATGGACTCTCCGCCCGATATAGGAGTGCTAGTGCTTGGAACAGTTTCCTCTGCAGCTAACTCCAAGTTGAGCTCGCTACAACGTGAGCTATCAGGCCAAGCATTTCCTTCGCAGTAGCCGACTCGCTTCCACGTGTCCTTTTCTGCTCCAGGTTCTATGAATAGTCCTTGGAAGCAGTACTCATTACGGTCATTGGACCATCCCTCCTCGATAAGGGCAATGTGAACTCCAACAGGAGGTCGTTCGAAATGTCTGAAATCGTCAAAATGACACGAGACCTTCACGAACTCTTCTTTGACTTTGAGCAGGGAAGCTAATCCCACTTCTGTGCTTTTGCAGCGAACCTTGTAGAGTTGGTTCTTAGGGGGCGGATCTCTCAATGAGAATGAAACATTCATCGTCATGAGTTCGAGTGTGATTTGTAACCCTTCGAAGTCATGAAACGCCATTGAAGGGATGTGATTGACAGGCGCTTTCAACCACCTGAATTGCACAAGCCTCGCCGTAAATAGGATGCGATTCGCAAGGAGGCTCAGGTCTTGGTAGAGCATGTCGTCCCGATTCGAGTAGATAGGTCCTGCGAACAGTGACCATGTTGGTGCAGACTTCAATGGTGGCTCCCAGGGTATCAGAGAAAAGGGTTCTGGTCTGTTTTCTGAGTGGAAGATATGCCACAGCAGCGAGCGCGGCAGATGTTCCTTCCAGATTCCAGCTAGATAGGTCAGGCCGTGTTCGGCTTGAAAAGCTTGTGCTATTCCAGAAAAGGCCATGATCCTATCACTTGCCTGCGTGAGGTCTCTTCTCCTATACTCCTGTATCAATACCACCCACCTCCAAAGGGTGTCGGAGAATATTTTGACCTGGTCTACTTTCTCGGATGTCTCGCCTGGATCGTCAATGGGTCGCGTAGATAAGAGTTCCTTTTGTGTCATGTAATCAAGATTCCCTGTCGTATGATCCCCTATGGTACCAGCCAACTCGTCACAAAATATCTCTACACATTCCCACTTGAGTGTGCGATGCCCATAGAAGATGGTACGTGGACTCAAAATATGTTCTTGAAGGGTCCATGCTCTTGAGGATAGGGGCCAATCCTTTTGTGTCAACGCTGACGATTTCAAGAATTCGTAAGGAAAGACACATATGCCTGCTTCTACTCGAATGGGTTGGCGAATGATGCAAGGTGTTAAATGTCGGGGATCATCCCGAAATTGAGTAGAGCTGAAGGCGACTTGAGGTGGGAACAGGACTGCAATCGTACAAACAGCGTTGTTGTATACTGCAGACATCAAATTCGCCTCCGCTGTCCAATCATGTTTGGAGTCTTGTATGATGCAAAGCGAATCAATCCACAAGTACCTAAAGCCGAGATGACGGGTGATTTGGATGGCTTCGGCGAAGATACTTGGCAATAATTCTAGTGGTATGATCTTCTCAAACTC
Source organism: Alternaria alternata (assembly GCF_001642055.1). Lineage (NCBI taxonomy): Eukaryota > Fungi > Ascomycota > Dothideomycetes > Pleosporales > Pleosporaceae > Alternaria > Alternaria alternata. The sequence continues at coordinate 55,614 of NW_017306225.1, read as the reverse complement.
CTGCAACGTTGAAGCCGTCAGTCGAAGCTGTTGTGAAGGATTGGTACCCCACATATGACTAAGAGCCAGGTATTCAAAACTATCGATGGCTTGCAGGTTGCACCGCAATCTGACGGCATTGTCGCTGAGCTCGAGAACCCTTGTCGGTCGCCGACCTTTCGTTCCAAGTCTTGAACACCAATTGTTACACCGATCGTGCTTTGAACGGCAGGTATCAAGCCATCTTCGAATTTGGACTAAGTTGTCCTTTGATTGACGTGGAACGTGCTGTGCCATGAATGGAACATCGAATTCGTCGTCTGAGGATCCAATACCTACGTCAGCTCAGGCATTTGGATGCAAAAGGACATAGCTCACAAGTGAACGACTTGATGCATATGATCTGCAAGCTTCCGGGGTCGCCGTTCAACAATACATCCATATACAGCAGGGCTTCATAACCTCTGGATTCCCAAAGTCGAAACGTGACAAGATCTTGTGATACTGTGTTATCGAAGTCTTCCATCCCTGAACATACAATTTCGCAGAAATGACAAGACTTTCGATATTTCGCTAACTCTCCCAGCATGCACGGCTCGAGCTCCCTACCCGTGGGATCAAAATCACGCCTTTCTGGAGACGGAGTTTCGTCAAGCCACGCATATACTTCCGTCAACGCATCGAACATTCGCTGACATCGTTTGCAAAGCCGATGAAGTGGTACTGACCCCTTCGGATAAGAGACCTCTTGCAAATCATCAAGCAGTTGATCTTCCTCGACGGAATCTGGGGCGTCTTTGGCCACATCGCATTGACCCCCCAAAGCGGTCGTATTCTGGTGCGGAGCAGTCATCCTCGTCGAGTAGGAAGGCTAAAAGGGATGCGAAAGTCGCGTGGAATGTGCAGAGCAGATATGCAGCACACGATGCTGTGGACGTCAGGTAGTAGTGGATAGCTGATTGAGTAAGCTGCAGGACAGGCTGGGTGGGGTGACTCGTGGTCGGCGTGTGCTATCCGACGCTAAACTACACCCTTGAGGTACTCGCTATACCTGATAGAGACAGTATCCGACCGTAAGGCAGACGCTTCAAGAATACAGCACGTCTCAGCAGTGAACTTGAGTAAATTCCAGCTTCTTTGCAGACAGCTTCGACACGGCGCATGAGCTGTCACGTGACTAGCATTGGCAGACTTCCTTCCGTATATGTGGTCCTCGCCACCATCTCACGTACTTTAGCACAAGCATGGCTTATATATGATTCATTCACGATACCCTTACAAAAATGCACTGACAAAGTACAAATCCGCATCTTTCACAGCAAAGACCACGAGCCATGAAGCACGAGAGGTGAAGACAAAGGGTCGCGTAAGTTCATTGTTCCATCAAAGAAGACACAAGGACATCGAAGAGAAAATGCACCTCTCCTTCCAACTACGTCGTCTTCACATCCCCAAACCCGCGACTCAATATCCTATTGACATCACCACCATCCTGCGGCCCAGCACCAACATCCTCCACCCGATTCCGAATCAAATCCTTGATCTCTCCTTCCCTCCTCCTCTCCTCATTCTCCCTCTCCACCTCACTCAGCCCAGCCTCACTTCCCACCTTCGCACCCTTCCCCTTCTCCCTATCCCAGCCCTGCTGCAGCTCCCCGGCTGCTGCCTCCTCAAACCTGCGCTTAACCCCCGGATCCTTCTCCAGAGCCTGGAAGACATCCTCATCGCTCGTCCACCACGCCGCCATGCCGCTCTTGACCGCCAACTCAAATACCATGACACCCAAGAGGATGAGCACGAGAGCAAGCCACCACGACCAACTCGCGCCGAAACCACGCAAGAAAGTGTCGCGGACGTAGTAGATCTTGTTTTCGGGGTTGTACAGCGATGAGAGGATAATGTTCCAGAGGAACCAGCCGCCAATCGACAGGATGAGAGCGATGGCGTTGGTCGCAGTCTTGGAGTGCGTTTCTATGAACCTGTGGGGATATGTTAGCAAACCGAGTCCTCCTTGGGGGAACGGGGGGATACATACTGCATCTTCAACGCAATCAACCACACCGCTGCCGTATACGTAATACTCCCAAGAGCAAAGATGGAGTTATCCTCCGTCCACAACGCATCCCCATACAACCCCAACATGACGTAATAAACCACCATGGCCTCTGCACTCGCCATGAACATCCACGCCAAATAAACGCGAAAGTTGAAACCACCGTTGCGCTGCCCAATCGTATACAACTCTGGCACCGCCAACAGCGTACTCGCGCTCAAATCCTTTTCAAACACGCCCATGAAGATGACGGGTAAACTAGTGAACAGGGTATTGAACATACTCAACGACCATGACTCATACAGACTAGTACCCGTATACCCGACCTTCATTTGAAACAGCGCCTGCGTGAGGTAGAAGAGTAATTCCTTCCAGAACGTGCCGACGGTATACTTGCACGTGCGGATATAATTCCACCTGCCATGCACCAGCAGGAGCTTAACGAGGAACCTAAACTGCGCGATGCTGTAGTCTGAAGTGCGGGCTGCTTGGAGACCTTCTTTGCCCGTGATGCCGATACCGACGTGGGCTTCTTGTATCATGGCGATGTCGTTTGCGCCGTCGCCGATGGCGAGGGTGATTGATTTCCTGACGCGTTTGCGGATCGACTTTACGAGTTGGGCTTTTTGGCTAGGGGACGCGCGACAGCAAATGACCGAGTCGGCGAGGATGGCGAGTTCGTGGAACAGCGTGTCGAGCAGGTCGTTGTCTGTGATTTTGGAAAGCGTTTGGCCGTCTACGACTACGACGGAGTGGGCGACGGTGCCGGCTGTCATGGCCGTTATGGCGGAGCTGATGGCTTGTTCGACGAGTCCGGTTTCGTGGTCGAGAACGGTGACGGTGCTGAATTCTTTGATGAGCCGGCACGAGTAGCCAATGTTGATGGCGGTTTCTCGCTTGTCGCCTGTTAGCATCCACATTTTGATCTTGGCCCTGCGCAGCTTGTCAATCGCCTCCGGTACGCCCTGCTGCAGTTTATCCTCGATAGCGGTAGCGGCACATAGATCGAGGTCTTGTTCGATCTCATCACCTGCTTCTTCGATGAGTCGCGTCCGGTCCACGAGACTGGTTGTTGCGTTGAGGTACCCTTTTTTCCAGGACTGGTACTCGGATTCGTGGAGGAAGCGGTAGCCGTAGAGCAGGGTTCGCAGACCTTCTGTGGCAAACTCGTTGATGTGCTGGAGACAGCGTTCGATGACCGCGGTGTCGTCGCCCGCAATGCCTTCGTCGACCATGGCTTCCATGTCTTCCCAGCCAATCTGCATCGAGCTGCGTGCTGATGAAAAGGCCATGCTGAAGCGGTCCAGACCTGATTGGCGGGGTGTGTGTGTCGGTGTCTGGTACGGCGTATCTTCATCGAGAGACGACATGTCCATGCGGTCATTCTCACGCTCGCGTAGCCACTGATCCACTTCATCTCTCGCTGACACGGAACCTCCTCTGCCCACACTGGGAGCGAAAGACGGGCGGCCCAGATTCAAACTAGCCCTCGCAGCCTGACTGAGCGTCATACTCCTTCGGCCACCAACGCTACTCAGACGACCAGCCACACTACTCCGCCGCTCAGCATGTTCGCTCATACGCGCAATCGCATGCTGAGCCTCCATGCTCTTCCGGATATTAGCCCGCCGCTCAATCTCAACCATCTTCTTGTTCGCGAGCGTAGCTAGCTTCAACCGCTGCATGACGATGGAATCTGCGCCCTTACAGATGATGCATATGCGGCCATCTGGGAAGCGGAGAACGATCGACATGCGCTTTCGTTTGCTTGAGAACTCGATAACGTCTAGTATCTCGTAGACCTCTGAGACTGACTCGCCATCGGGTCCCGTCGGCATAATCTTGAGGGTGATGGTGTGAACGTCGCGGTTGATGAGTAGGAAGCCCATGTCCTGTGCTGCTTGTACGAGGGCGAGTTCGTCTGGAGAGGAAGCCATGAAGTGTGTCTTACCATCCTCCTGAATCTCAGGCAGACAAGTGTGACACAAGGCCAGGGAAAGAAGGAACATCCTCGCTTTCTTCGAGAACGGCGTATGAGGTTTCCTCTGGATATACCTCAGCATATCCTGTGTACGCAGCTCGCGGGATGTCTTTCCCGGTTTCGCGCTCGATCGCCAATTCGACGGGCCGCCTTCCCCAGGACTTTCCAACTGCTCGACTGTTTCAACGACGGGCTCCTCGCCCGCTACATCCTTGGCGGATCTCACGCTCTTCCTGTTTTTCACGGGCTGCTTCCCCTTCTTCCTCGTCTTGTGGATCAACTTCTTCTTCCCCTCTTCCTTCAAGTCTGCATCATGCAACCAGCTCACGCCCGCTACACTCAACTTACGGAACTTCATCGAGTTATCCGTCAGCGTGCCCGTCTTGTCCGAGAAGATATAGCTAATCTGGCCCAACTCCTCGTTGATGGTCGACGTGCGCGGTTCACACGGCGTATCGGAGACGGGATCGTACATGTCGATATCCGTATGTAAAAAGAACATTTGCGCCAACTTGACGATTTCCAGACTCACGTAGAGAGACAAAGGAATCATGGTGTTGAACATGATGATAAAGGAGGTGAAGCTGGGGAAGAATGCGACAGAGGAGCCACGTAGATACCACATGTCGTCTTCGTTCCTCTGCCAGATCTTGTAGGCCACGGCATTGAAGATTGACAAAGCGATGACGAAGACGACGATGAGGATGACGATGCGGTTGACCAGGCCTTGGAGTGCTGGCGCTTTGATTCTAGGGTTCTTGTTCGAGTTCATGCGGATGCGACATTCTTCTCCAGAGTAAATGACCATGCCAATCGCATCTGGTGTGTTCCGCAAGATGCTACCTCGGAAGATGATCTCGCTGAGTGTAAGTGGCGCTTGCTTCCCGTCGACCATGACGCGTCCTTCGAAGCTGTACAAGTCGCGGTTGGGATCCTCGACAACGAACTCGGCATCGGTTCTCAGGACGTCTTCCTGGTCTATAATCGTCTTGGAAATCGAAGCCGTCGTCTGCTTGCTTTTCAGATTCGTCTCCCCATCCAGCGCCATTGTCTCAACAAACGCGACATTGTTCTCCCCATTGGTATGTAGAAGTGCCAGATCAGCAGGCGCAGCGTCGTTTCTCTCAAGCTTGATGACATCTCCAACGTTGATATCCTGCCACTTGATCGTCTCCCAGCGCAACCCCTCGGACTCTGGTGAAACAACACTGCCACCATCCACGGAGTGGCCTTTCACCCCACCAACAGCAGCAGCGACATTGGAAGCACGACTCGCTCTCAGGACCTTTGCTTCTCTCTTATTCTCCTCCTGGTCCGCTCTCCACCGTCTCAAATCATCATACCCTTCCTTTGCAATACTCAACGTAACAAAAAACAGCAACGGAACAATCGTCGTAAACTGGCCCGTAGTACTCAGCCCGGGTATCATTTGCAGAATCGAAATCACCAAGAAATAAAAGTTTGCCAGTTTGGAAAACTGCGCGACCAACTGCCGCGGGATAAAGTTCCATGCCGAGTAGCGGGTGGATCGGATCCAGTTGCTAGTGTAGGGTTGGGAAGTGCGTTCGTCGACGAGAGGTTCGGTCGAAGGGCGAGTAGGGTCGAGAGCGATGTGCCGGCCGTCCTTGCTAGGCGGCACATCCTTTATCCTGAAGATGAATTTGCGAGCTTGTTCTGCCACATCCTTCATCTCCCTGACCAAGTTCGCTCTCCGACTCGCCGTCTTGCGGTTCTTCCACGAGGCATAGGCCGGAAGCGCGATTGGCCCTTCTCCCGGCTTCTTATTCGAGATATCCGAGGCTGAACTCGCATAATCCAAATGCTCGGGCGTGACGGTGATGACGGCATCTCCGCTCTTGGGCGACGAAGCATAGCCGCTAGTGACTTCTGCGTGATGTCCCATTCTAGCCTGCGATTGCGATCTTCCAATCCCTTCTTCCAACTCGATATGTGTATCCTCCTCCTTTGTCGTATCGTGAACGTTCTTCCGGAACAGCGCGCTGCGGAGCGAGTATCCGCGGTTCCTCGACGTCGGCGACAGCGGTGATCGATTGACGGCATTGCGTGGGGAGCGTGAGGATGAAGCTTCAGCTTCAGCCTGCGCCAGAGCCAGATCTTGAGGAGAAACTTCGCGCGTATTCACCGTCAGATCCGGTATCCCAGGCTTCTGCTTTTCGCCGGCGCCTCTCCCAGCTCGTGTGCTCTCATCCTTGCTATGTGCATTGCGTTCGACGTCAGTCGAGAACCGTACTCGCGGTGACTCGTCGGTGGTAAGGCGCGCAATGCTCGGTCGCGCCGCATTTTCTACGGCTGAAGTCCTGGAGCGTGGCTCGTCTCTGGTATTCTCAATCGCATACGGTGTGTTTGTGTTTGCGCCTTGTGCTGCGCTTCGTGTCGTCGGTGCGAGATCGTCTTCGTCGTGCGATGCGGAATGACGCCTTCTTATTCCTCCCCCGACGTTCCCTCCTCCACTCGCATCCCCACCTCCACTTCCGCTACCTCCAATCCCAGCATTCGATGCATCGGGCGCATGCGACATGGTATCCAGTCATTCCCCTATACGTCGTGTGCGATTGTTGTCCTTGGGCAGCGACAGATGGTGAGCTTCTAGCCTTGGGGGAAATCCCCAGCCTTGCCGCAGCACACGGGTCTAGCGGCTTGTCCAACACGGGTATTACGACGTCAATGCCTCTTGGTGCGCCTTGGAAGCGATGGAATTACGCGGCGTCGGCGACACTGCACATCGCAGCAGATAACGCTGCTTTGCGCCCAACACACGACTGTGGTGATGTGAAAAACAGCTGGCAATCCCAGTCCTGGTGGTTACAATCCGTCAGTCAGTCCATGCGCCAGCAACGCAGGCTGGGGGAGGACCAAGGTTCAGCTGCTTCTGCCACCCATGCAATCAACCCAGGCTATTTTGGGATTGACGTGGTATATCGGGCCAACTCCGCTCTCACTCCACGCCGGGTGGCCGCTATGCCCACGCGAAGTGCGTTGCCCCTCCATGTGGGCTGAGGGCTTGCATATGCGCGAATGCTCGGGCGCTTCCCCAGAATCATGTCTGCTTTTCTTGTAGCTTAGACCAGCCGGATCAGCAAAAAGGAAGACCATCCCCTGTACAACGCCATCCATGGGGCGCGCTCAGTCATAGGGCAGAATCAGGCACCTTTCCTGACAAGCGCTTTATTTGCCCCTCTACAGTAACACAATAGTGGTTCCAAGATCTTGTCCTAAGATATCAGAATTACTCCCGAGGACCTGTCATATCTCTGGATATCATTACTAACATCCTAGAAAAATCTTCCTCGTGTTCAGCAGGAGTGCAGCGTGGTAGACAATTTTGTGTTTCTGTATACTATGACCTGAGCGAGCGCAATCGTCCAACCCGCAAGTGACCAGAACCCTAGCCGTTCACCTGCTCAAAATATACTCTATTTACACACAGCAGGATGTCTGCCACAAATCACAGCGGTCCTACCATCCATACAGCCTTGGTACTCTCCATCCAGCCCAGCTCGACTTCCCCCCATCCACCCCCGCCCACCCATGCATATGCACGAATAGCTCAGCCGCTTCCCCCAAAAGTCATGGCTGCTTTTCCCATAGTTCTGATCAGCAACGCGGCAAAAAAAAAACGAAGATCCCCCGCATACTTCCAGATGCAAGTGCAGGTGGGTAAAAAAACGCCTCTTTGGTGGCTGACACGCCAACGCAAGTCATATCACAGGCGATCGGCTCTGGGACAAGAACAGCCAGTCCTGCTACTGCAGCGAACATCATCATCACATTTGGAGTTGAAAGAGAGTGCGCAGCTGCCAACGTTACCCACCTCCAATCGGCCGCTAGTCACGTGACGGAGATGTAAATATAACGAGAATGGTGAGATTAGAAAATCTATGGAGAGTTTGATAAGTCGCTACTTCAGTTGATATTAGAAAGAACTTGGTCCAAGGGCGTGCTTGAAGAACATGGAGTAAAGAAAAGAACAAGGCTATACCAATACAATTCTTTTGAGCCATTTCAACTGTACACCATGCATACACACACTCACACGCACACGCACACAAAGAACGCAACTAAACTGACTATACTTTGCTCCCAGAACCGTGGCCCTTTTTGAACCAACCTATGCTAATAATGCTGCCGACTCCCAAATGATATGGTATAGTTTCGTTGCCTCTCGCTCTCTCTGCCTTCCCACACCGTCTCTCCCCTCCTCTCTCCAAAAGTGATCCAACGCCCTTAGATTTCCTCCTCGCCCTCCTCGCATTCTGTGGTATCCGGTGTTCGTATCGCTCATTAAGTTCTGAAAGATTATGATTGGAAATAAAGGGAAAAAGAAAAAGAAAGGAGAAGACAGGAACATAGAAGATGAAGAAGCCCAGCGCCATGCAATATGCAAGCCAGAAAACATTTCCGACAACAAAAAGGATGATATGATTGGTTAAAGGAAACTTGAGAAAGACAAAGGGGGAGGGATTATAGAATAATGCTTTCGTGACCCCCTCTTCAACTCGCAGCAACACACCAGTGCCGATGAAAAACCCAAGCACTCTTCTGGCATTCTTTACTGCAGTACTTTGTCCTTCTGCAGCGGCGGCACTTGGCAAACTGACGGGTGTATTCTTCCCATCGGCCGCACTGGTAGTATGCACACTGCCTGATACCGCCCCTCGAGTCGTCTTTCCGACACAGGTTGCGCATAACAACGCTTGCCCAGTACTGCATGTCGGATGTGTGGTGTCGGACGGTGAATTGCTCAACGAGGGGGAAGATGTTGAAGTCATCTGGGAGTTCGTATTCTTCGAGTTCTTCTTCCTCTTCTTCTTCTCCTTCTCCTCCTTCTGCGGACGCCTTTGGTGTCTTGACTTCGCCGTCGAGGAGCTCATCGGCAATCTTTAGTTTGGGTACGAGATGGGATTTCTGGAAGTAAGTCCGGAGGTTGCAGTATTTTGACACGTAGGCGAGAAGCTGGAGGGACATGAGGACGTCTTCGTCACGAGGCATGGCTGCGAGCACACTAGCTGATGCATTACGTTCTTGCTGGTACCGTGGTAGCCAAGGAGGCGGCGGGTTGGTGTTTACGACGTTGATAGTCGGTTGCATAGGAGAGAAGCCAGTGATTGGGTTGTTGGGCGGTGTGTTGGTGGGGTTGATTAGACTTCCATCGAGAGCAGGACGGTGGGTAATGTTGAACGTCTCGTTGTTCTCATCTGTGCCTTCTGAAGGGGCAGCGATAGGAACCGGTGTGTTGCCAGCATCCAGCATCTCTGCATTATCGACAATGTCAGCCATGTTGATTTCATTATTCTGTATGCCGACGATTGGCTCGTTTACAGACGGACCAGCCGCTGTGGCAGCCTCTGCGGACATGTCATCTTGTTGTGCCTCCAAGTCCGACTCTCCTGATACAGACAATTGGTGTCGGATGGATGGGCGGCGACGTGTTCGGGCCAGCCCCGCTCTTGGGCTTGTCTGGCGTGCCTGTGGGGCGCTCGGGGTTGTCGGTGACTCTGGTTGGGAAGTGATCTCCCCTTGCAGGGCGGGGAGCATGGAAGGCAGTCGATCAGCATCTCGCACCGGCCGTAGCGCAAAAGCATCGGGAGCTGGTTCCATGGAAGGTAATGCGGTGACCAATGGCTGACCTAGATTACGCGTGTTGTTGCCGGGAGCGCCAAAGAGCTGTGGCCGCCCTTCGTGGCTGCGATGGTGGTGGTGGTGGGCAGGTCGACCACGTGTAAATGTCGTCCGCTCGGGAGGAGAGCTCAGTGAGAATGCAGGAATGGGGTTCGCGTCGCCCAGAGATTCGGCTGGCTGGGGTATCTCAATCGGAGGGGGTATGATGCGTCGTGTTCGATCAGCTCGGTGTCCGGAGCTTGACGCAACCTCGCCAGTCCGCGACGAGTGGTGTCGGCTCGATGCACCGAGACGTGCAGACTTGTGGATTTCGGCTTCGGCTCGTGCCCTCATCTTGTCGACGACCTTGATGTAGTTGTCGAGAATGGATGCGATGACAGGCACCATGTCGGCTTCGACGACACGCGTCCTGACATTCTCAGAGCCACGCACGCCGATGTTGAAGATGCACTGGAAGGCCAGGTTCCACTTCCACATGTCCATCATGTCCTTGCTCCGGCCCTCTTTGAGGATGCATATCAGGCGTTCGATGCCGCCATCGACGGTGAGAATGTCGCGTATGCGTGCCGAGGATGTGGTGAGGTAGGCGAGGTGGTTCAGCGAGTTGATGAGCGGGAGGGTTGATGTGCAGTCGAGGGCGCGGCGGTCGTAGAGGGCGGTGGTGATGCCAACCGAGGCCTTGTTGGCGTTGGGGATGCTGAAGTTGACTTCGCGCATGTTTGGTGCTGTGCGGTGCCGTGGATGAGCGGATGGGAAGGAGCTGGGCGGGCAGCAGCCAGTTGTTTGTTGTTGGCTCCGGCTCTGACTGAGGCTTTGGAGGGGCCCGTGTGGTGGTGGTGGTTGAAGAGCCGCTCGAGGGTGGGAGAAAGCCGACGGGGTCGTATCACACGACTAACGACGACCGGACTCGGGCGAGACGGGGCTGATGGTTGAGCAGCCAGTCAGGCAGGTAGTGATGGGCAGCGCAGAGGGATGGCGATGGTTGTCGACGGCGTCGACGGGAGATGAGGCTTGTTTGCTGTTGTTAGGGGGACCAGGATTGCTTCACGGGCGCTGGCTGGCTGGGAGGCAAGAGCGCTCTCTCGCGTCGCAGTGGGAGGCCACGCAACACTGGCTGTGGTGGGCGACGTCGTCTATGGGCTGTCGTGCTAAGGCTGGACTATGCTATGTTGGATGAGGCTGTCGGCGATGAATGGGGTGTAAAGAGGCGGTTCGGGTGAGAGGTCATGGGCAGTGGAGCAGCTAGTCCCACAGTTAAGGATTGGCACGCCCGCCCAGAAGGGTAGCCTCGAACCGCTAATTTCATGCGCTACGGGCAAAGAGAGCACCGAAATGACTGCTCACCTGCCTTTGACACCGGAGACAGCTTACCTGCCTATGTTACTGGAGACAGCTTACCACGCAGTACTCCCAATGATTGGAAATACAGTCGTCTTCAAGTGACAGCCCGACAGTCATCTCCCCGACGCCCTAGCACTTGCGCAAAAACTCACGCCACAGGTGGCGCGCTTACCTCTGCCAATGCCATGTAGCCATGAAACCTCTGCACCCACAGCTTTGCCAGCAGACTGTCGCTATTAAAGGCTCATCTGCAGCCGCCTGCATGATTCGGCGCCATTCTCGAGGCTGCGTGGGGCGCCGGCCGACTGCACGATGCTGCTGACAAAGGCGCACCTCTTCTTCGGCGCCTGTGTCACCACGAAAACAGTAACTCGGCACGTCTGACTAAACACCTTTCTGAACGAGATACATGTCTCCTTTTGGCTGAATTGCACGCCTTCCGATGTAGATATACGTGTATACAAATCACTTGAATTGCTCTGTGGGGTGCAGGGCCTTTACGCAGCTGTCCCGTAGTGATGGAGTTCATTGGGCACATGAAACTTCTCCGCAGCCCAGTGGTTGTGATTCCACAACCTGTCTGCAAAGGAGAAACCCCAGCTCTCAACCAATTCGCGCGTCGCTACCAATGGCTGTCGCATTCTATTCTTCACTCTCGTTAACCTGAAATATTCGCCAGGATTTATACAGCCCAAGTACAGCAGCAAGCAGACGTCGCCATGTCGTCTCCACACGAAACCAGAGTCCAAGACTTTGCATCCGCTCCACCCGCTCCCGACCAGCCAGAGCGGTCTGCCTCAGATTCGGCCGCGCCTCCACATTTGACCATCGATACACAGCTCGACGAGCAGAGACGTCGCGGCCGCTCTGCAACTGCCACAACCGCGACTGCGGCACATCCCAACCCAGAGGAACTCCTTTCCCCTGATCGCTTCTCGGTAGACTCGACCCTGCGCCGACGCATAACGCGCTCGCACACGGTAAAGCACTACAGTCCCCACCAGTCCCCTACGCGCCCATACCAGCACCAGGAGCCAGGTGCTGAGCCGGGTGTCGACACAAAGAACGAAACCGAAGCAGCCAACTACCACCACCTCTACGCGCGATGCCAAATTACCGTTGTAGACTTCTCCGACGAGCGCGTCGAGTGCCATGAACTGGACAATGATACACTCGAGGACTTTCTCAACTACCCAAAAGAAGACTGGGTGGCATGTCGGTGGATCAACGTCAACGGCTTGTCCTGGGACGTGATTCGCACCCTGGGAAACCACAAGCAATTGCACAGGCTGGCGATTGAGGATTTGATGAGCACCCAGAGCAGGACCAAGGTGGACTGGTACTCTGACCAGGCCTTCTTGCTCCTGACTCTGTCTAAGCTTGTCCGGACCCCCATGGACGAGGACTTCGAGAGCGACTCTGATTCCGACTCTGACGACAGCGAACGACGACGGCACAAGGCCCGATCACGGTCCCGCTCGCGCCATTCGCAGAAGAAGAAGAAGAAGCCCAAGAAGCCATCGCTGTTCAAGACGGCAAAGAATCTGCTCTTTCCCAAGAGCGAGGCCAACAAGCAGACGCGCCAGGATGAGATGATGAGCACACTAGACGGCCTGGAGAAGCAACTTGACGGCACGCCTTTCGAAAAGGTCAAAATGTCCACTCCCCCAGCGACCACCGCCGTACGCACTCTCCAACGATACCGCGGTGGTTACAACCTCGATCGGATTGTCTATCTCGAACAGCACTCGGCCCTCACCGAAAAGCACCTCACGGTTAGCGTGGAGCAAGTCAGCATCTTCTTGCTAGCCGACAACACAGTAATCTCCTTCTTCGAGCACTCAGCCGACGACGTCGAAGACATGATTCTAAAACGTCTCCGAACAGAAGACACCATCCTCCGCCGCAGCCAAGACAGCAGCATGATTGTGCAAGCCATCATCGACGCCATTGTCGATCTCGCCATACCCGTGGTCGCCGCCTACGAAGACGCAATGGGCGAGCTGGAACTCGACGTCTTGGAGGACCCTGAATTGCACCACTCTCAGCTCCTCTACCTGCTCACTTCTGAACTGTCTATCCTGAGAAATACCATTCAGCCCATCGTCTCGCTGATCAACTCTCTCCGCGACCACAAGGCTGATCCCATGGCCCAGGCTGTGCAGGCTATGACTATGAATTCGCATCCGTCGTCGAATAATCTCGCTACTCGCAAGACAATGTCTAGCATCAATATTAGTCCTTTGGCACACACATATCTTGGCGACGTGGAGGACCACTGCATCATGATTACGGCCAGCCTTGATCAAATGGTGAGTTCTTCTTATCAATCATGCCTAAGCCCGGCTTTGCTAACTTGATCTTGTAGCGTCGCGCAGCCGACAACCTCATCGACCTCATCTTCAACGTCATGGGCGCCTACCAAAACGAAAGCATGAAGATACTCACCGCCGTAACCATCTTCTTCCTCCCCTTGACTTTCCTCGTCGGATACTTTGGTCAGAATTTCGAACGCTTCAATGGCGTGCAACACCACTCGGACGCCTTCTTCTGGATCATCGCTGTGCCCGTCATGGTTATCACGCTGCTTGTGCTCATGGCCGATCGCATTGCGAGGAAGGTGAGGGGCTGGATGGGCAAGCTGAAACGCCGCGAGGCTAAGAGACGAGCGGTCAGGAAGGGGAAGGTGGGCGGGAATGGGATTTTGGGCGATGGGATTGGGTTGAGCAATAATGGGTTGGTGGGTGGGAATGGATTGCTGCGTAAGGATGGAAGTAGGGGGGTGAGTCAAGCGCAGGGGATGAGGCAAGGGCAGGGGTTGAGGCATAAGAGGAGGCAGACTATGTATAGTAAGGGGAATATTGGGAGTTTCTAGACGGGCGTGTGTGTGTGTGTGTGTGTGTGTGTGTGTGTGTGTGTGTTTTGCATATATGTTGATCTTGTACGGCGGGATTAGAAAGGTGCAGCAACCACTTTGACTGCCGCGGTATGGGTATAGACTAGAGTTGTGTAATATATAGATGTTGCAAGATGAATAGGTGTACCGTATACTAGAGACAACTTTACCAGATACAGAATCAACAGGCTCTATCTTGCAGCTTACATTAGCTCCTAGTAAGAGAAGTTTTAGAGATGAATAGCATTGTAGACTTCTGGGTTTTCCACCTATGTCTACATACCTCTTGATACGCTTTGTTGTAGCATGAATAAGCACGCTGCTTTAAAACGATCTCCTTTTTAGCTCTTTGACGTAGTGGCACAGAAAATGGCCTCTACTATCTCTCCCAATCTTTTATGAGCGAAGGTTTCCGTTGGCATCACGGTATGGGCAGCCCGAGTCCTTATCACACCTATTCTTTCCCTTGGGGCAAGGCTGTCCATTTCCAGTCTTGATATCGCAGCAGTCCGCGCTCTGCCGTATCTAACATCAGCCAAGTCCTTCCACTATCCTGCCAAGGAAGGGGTTGAAGGGGGAGGATGGAAGAGAAAGAAGAGGTTCCAAGTCGGACTTACACATTTCTCAGTGGGAATACCCATGTTGATACAGAAGTTTCCGGATTCTGCGTTGCCAACTTGAGTGCATGCTATGCCGCCTCGTTGCCTTAGACAGGCGTCTGCGCCTTGGTCGCCACCCCAGCAGCAGTCTTTGTCGCCGGTAGTACCAAAGCCGCTCTCGATGTAGCACTAGAAGAAGGAGGATGTTAGTAGTGTGTTTCCCCTTTTCCTTATATTCATCCCAAGGCCGTGTGTCAGAGGTCGGGGACACATACTTCAGCTTGGACGCTCACACCCAGAGCTAGAAGGAGGATGGGGGTGGTGAATCTCATCTTGTTGGTGTGAAGATGGTAAATAGATATTGAGAGTGAATGGCTTTGATAGTGCTTGAATTTGAGGTTGTCGTGAGGTCGAAAGTGGTGGACACCATCTTGTCTTTAATAGTAAACAGTTCAGGTTTGGTTCGGTCCGCGCCTTTGTTCATGTGCTATAGCAAGACTATCGTTGTTCCAGCCCCAACTATTACGGCGATGAGTAGCAATAGAGACGGTCCGACTAGGGCTGCACATCATTGTTCAGTCTTTGCTCACGTCACCTTTTAGCGTCACAACATGGGTATCTTACATTTTAACGGTTGCGGCATCAAAAGATCGGGTGCCAAGGGCATCTGTGTGTATGCTAGAATGAGTTTCATTGGGCACTTTGCCTCGTCTTGATTCGCCCAATGTCGCCATTACCATTTTGAGTATCATCTTCCTGTCGTTCACTGGGATTTTCCTACATTGGTCACTTTCATATCATCTCAAGGAGTACTCAAGTTCTCATTGTTCGATTGCCAGTAAATCATGCATCCGGCTCAGGCTATCCTGACTTCTCAAGTTCATCATCGTTCTAGACGTGTTTCCGCCAGGCATCCTTTCCTATTCGGTGTCAACGTGGTGCATCTTCATCTACGCTCCTTGTTGGAAGCTCTTGGTATGTGATATGGATTACTATGCATGCTGTATGGTTCTTGGGGGTTTGATTTTGATGTTCGCAGATCAACCACATTAGTCTTAGAACTACATAAGCGCCATGGCTTCTATCCCTAAAAGGCAACCTAATTCGAGGCTAGCCGGAACCCGGCGCAAGCAAGATGGGGCTAACTAGGGCTGGAACATGGATGTTGACAGAATCGGGATGTGAAGAGGTCTCCCACAGATACCCCATCCTTGCGGGCCGTTGAACGGGGCCATAAGCCTCATGCACTAGCGTTGAGCCTCACGCGCTAGGTCTAAAACCGCCTTGTTCCTGATCTCTAGCTAATAGTTCTTCCAAGGTTGTGCCGAAAATTACTCAAGTGGGAGTAGTGCGTCCCAATTACACCGAAAGGTGGCACTTACGCAAGCTCAATCGCGACCGGGAACTACCCGGGTATCTAACCAAGTGTGAAGCTGACCTCGAATCGAACTAAAAGTGAAGCAGACCTCGAATCGAATGAAAAGTGAAGCCGACACCAAGAAATCTCCATGAGATCGTCTTTCTTGCGTACGAAGCGCAGGCGGTGAAAGTAATCATCCAAACCAGCACAACCCCTTTTCCATAGCACCTCGTTAGGTCAATCGTCTTTGGTCAATTGACGATACTTATAAGAGCGCTGGCCGACTTCTTCATCTGCAACAACCAGCCTCTTGTACCGATCTTGTTCTCTAAACGACTCTCCATTCCTTCGCAAAACCTCTCCTATCCTCCGACCTTTACAATGCAACTTACCTTCCTCCTCAGCGTGCTCGCAGCCACTGTAGCTGTCCAAGCTTCGGATGTCTACAACCAGGTAACACACGTGCTGTATATAAGACCTGACCAAAAATGATTAACATGCTCTCTCCAGTGCGTACCAGACAAAGATTGCTGCTTTTCTACCAAGGGGGCTTGTCAGCGACAGGCCAGCGTTTGGATAGAGAAATACTTCCAATGCGGACAAGTCAAGAAATGTCCCGACTATGGAGTTTCTCTACAAGACTGCGTAAGTGTTTTTCTGCTCTTTTGTTTGATTTGTTTGCGTGCTGACGTCTTTTCCTTCAGAATGCGGACTGCTGTAGCATATCTACGAAAGGAGGTCGCGGTTGCCCTGGTAAATAAATGGGATCGATTGTCACAATACCGAAGTGCGTCGCATTTGAATCTCTCCCCTGCGTCTTGCTGCTCCGTCTGTTACCCTGTTGTTTGGACACCGCCTGATATCGCAGTCATGAACGTGGCTACTCGAGCAATTGGAACTCCTTGATGAATCCCTCTGTTTCATCATTCTGATGGTCTGTAACAATCTGCTTGGAGATTGACGCTGGAGTATATCTCTTGTGTCTTTCAGGAGATTTCCTTTCTGACTTGCCACCTATGAAGAAGGCTTGGAGCTACAAGGGCACATGTCATGTTGTTGTCGGTTTGAAGGGCGGCGTCGGCACATACACGGCGGATTAGCATTTGATGATATCTTGCTGTAGATCGTACAAAGAATATTAGTACTGTTTTTGTCATCTTCTTCCCTTCAACTCACTCGAATGACAGTGGTAATCCAAAGTACTTCCAGTATGTCTATCGTTCACCAGTGAAAGCCATTACGGAAGAGCCCTTTGTGTATTGGGGTTCGTTCCAGTCATTCTCCAGCGAACATTGTGACACATGAGGGTGACACAGCATTTTGAGCTCAGGAGCGCTAATCTCGTATTGTTCAACTATGCTATCGTTAATATCGTCATAGTTGACTGTGCGATTTATCGGTTCGAGCGTCCATTAGATATGCAAACCGTTTGAAGTACTTATTAGGTGCTTTCGCGCTTGGGAATCTGTCGAGGATCCGGCCTGATGACCAGAATGATGAGTAGGGGTCTCTCTTAGCCTTACCGCTCGTTTAGCACCTGGTATGTCGATCAAGAATGAACGAACGTGTGATGTCGTTCTCCCTTTTTACTTGTTGATATAGTCGTGATCGCTATTGAGGTTGTGCATTGCTGTGCGGCGTGATCGTGATAGCTTAAGTGTGCCTGCCTAGCTGATAAGCGATGGTGTGATCATGTGGCATCTCCGGTCCTGTCGCTTGGCTAGGGGCGCACTTGGCCCCCTCTCCGCCCGCCTCAGAACTGGGTATCGTACGATCAAACCCCCAATAACTCTCGATGAACACTCGAACGTGCGTTTGCCACGCTGATCAACCTTGCTGTGGACTGTCGATCAGACTTCGTACTGTCGCATTCAGTGCCGTATTTCCGTATCGCAGTGCGATGACACCAGGCACTTTTCCTTGGAGCTTCATGATAAGTCTCATCACGTTCGTAGGGCTGCTTACGGTGATGACCAATTTTGCCGTTACATTTCCGGCCCAGACAACCGCGAATCGTGCTAAGCTTGCGCAGCCACGCCAAGCGTGTCAGGCTGAACCTCTCCATCAGCGCAAAATCTACGGATGTTCTTCACAACGCCTGCTCCTTGATCGCAGAACAAGTGACGTATGATATTGGACCCCATCGCAGCATCGCTCCCTCACAAGCCCATGCCCTGTGCATCACTCACTCGGAACACCATGGAAGGAGTACCGTCAGCTACGAAGTTCAAACACGAACCCCTCCCGGATTCGAATACACACATACGACTGCTAGAAATCCAGGGCATCGATGCATATGATCATGTAGTTTGTCTTCTTACCGCCTGGCCAGTTGAACAAGCTCCAGATTACTATGCTTTGTCGTACGTCTCTCATACGCATACACAGCACGCGCAGCATACTGACCGATCGTCTGCGGTATCAGATACACCTGGGGCTCACCTAATTCAAGTCATGAAATTATTATCAATGGATGTATCTTCATGGCAGGTCGAAATTGCGTCTATGCGCTCAGACAGGCGCTTTCAACGAAAGCGAGCAGGTATTTCTGGATGGACGCTCTCTGCATCGACCAAAGCACCACACAGGAAAAGAGTCACCAAGTGGGTATGATGGCACAGATATACGCAAGATCGCGACATGTATTGGCGTGCGTTGGGCCTCGCATCGACGTCATCGAGTATCGCAGGCCCTACAAGGCAGACGGCACGTATCAATGGGCTTCCAAGGAAGAAGACGCGTACTTGACGCACAGGGACGATAACACGTTGTTGTTTCGATTCATCGATAGGCACAGATCACTTTTGGCCAGCATACACCGGCTCACCCTCAGGTCTGGCTTTGAGCAGACTCGCAACTGGGTAGAACCTAATCCTATCCCGAAAAGCTCTTGGATCGCGCTGCGATGCTTATGTGCGTTCAGTCCTCGTCTAAGACAAACAGTTGCAACCAAGTTCTTCACCTTCATGAAACGCCCATATTTTTCTCGAGTTTGGGTCTTGCAGGAGCTTCATTTGGCCCCAAACATCTCGCTTTGTTGTGGCACGGACGTGCGATCGTTTGACTATCTGCTGGCCGTCAGCATGCTGGTAGACTTCTGGATCAATATCTCTAATTACAAAAAGTCTTTGACCTTCACTGTCTCGCTCATGGCAAGATTGTTTTCAAGGCAGCAATGGTTCTTGCGCCGACAGGAATCTTGCGCGACGGAGATATTTGAGGAAAAGTTCCGCGCAATCCAGAACCAACGCGGATGTCTATCCCTCGCTTCTGGTACTGGAGGACGCCGCCGATTGGCAGTGATCTTAGAGGTCATGCATAGTTTTGGATGCACTGACGTACGCGACAGACTATTCGGCGTCTTGGCTCTGGTAGACTGGGGTCCTGGCAAGGCTGTTGTACCAGACTACGAAAAGGACGGCTACCAGCTTGCTGTTGAAGTACTTCAACTATATCTCGAAAACTCCGAAACCAAACCTGTCTCTGGAATGGCTATCGAGTGGCCTCGCCGACTATGGAAAACCTTTGGAGTTGAGATCCAAGGGCAGGCAATACGAAACGCGAAAGTGAAGAGATACAATGGCTATACGATACCGCACTATCAGTCGCCATTATATTTCGAATTCGATCCTCCCCATATTAGGAAACCATTTCGCGGTGTCAATGGTACTACAGTGGACCCTGGCGATGAATCAGGGCATTCGAGAGATATCTGGTATGGGGTCAGGCTGCTTGAGAACCCGGATCTCCGCAAAAGTGCCTTGGGTTCAAGCGACCTAGCGCCGCGTTATCTTTGGTGCGAGGAGCATGATTCAAGATTCTCGTCCAGGGTCACGTCTCCTCTTGTAAAGATTTTCGATCAAGAGAAGCGATCATTCGCATGGGCACCAGCAGACACGAAACCGAATGACTGGCTACTGTTTAGTGCAGCAAGTACATGGTACAATCGAACGCCTGCGATGGTCGTAGTTAGAGACGGCGATCCAGATCTTGGTACGTTTCTTATCATCGGTCAAGCGTCGAGGAATCCTGGATACCCGTATGGATATCAATACGAGAAATCTATCTTGGCATCCCTCGAGTGGCGACACTTTGAATCCAACTGGCACGCGGAAGACTTGTTTTTCTTCGACTGGAATCACAGAAACCGTTCAGTTGCTTTAGTTGCCAACAGGCCAACGATGGTGGAGACGTCGAAATGGCTAAAGATGGAGGTTTGTGCCTACAAAGGCTCATCATTCTTCAAAGGCCCACGCACCCCAACATCGGATCATCAGAAGCATGCGGCAAGGGTGGTCAGTCAGTGGACAGGAAGGCACACGGCAAGACAGTATGGCAATGCTGCACCGCTACCCGCGCGGTTTCTCACGCTCATGCGATAATGGTATGAGTCGGTTTCTTATCTCGTCACGTCAAATGATGGACTGGCAAGCCCCACTGCTCGATCAACGCTACCATCTCCAACCACAGGCTGTAGAACAACACACGGCAACTCGTTCCACTACTTTTCACTACTGGCGACCACAATTCTGGGTAACGTACTGACTGCATACGAAACAACGTCGTCGATTGGATTGTGCCAAAAGCATGTACCGCAAAGATTATAAGAGTCAACTATCGACTACCACTTCCTCACCAGCAACCCACTGCTCTTTCATCATCACCCATCTCTTGATTCTCTCACCACGTCTGTTTCGTTTCCGTGGGTGATCGCTCTTGGCAAAAATTGCTTGATATCAGTGGGCTTCAAGGAGTTTTAGGATGGGACTTGCCCCTATGGCAGCCGAGGTGACGACAGGCAAGATAAGTTCAAGATACAAGTCTAACTTGTGCAACTACCAAACGAACTTTGGCAGCCCTTTGAAGCGGCGCAGTAATCTGCGGTGCCACCACAGTTACCGTACTTACTGCAGCATAGGCCAGTCTTGCAAATGTAGCCAGCATTGTTGCCTTTTCCAACGTCCCCACATGTGCCATCTGGAGAGACGCTCCCCCTTACAGAAGCGGTATCGCATTTTCCAAAAGCGCTTTGGCAGACAGTGGCAGCACAGTAGTCTGACGTTGTACCACAGTTGCCGTACTTGCTACAACACGAACCAGTCTTGCAGATATAGCCTTTGTTCTTCCCACTTCCCACATTCCCGCAGGTGTTGTCAGGCGTGATGCTCCCTGGTCCGAGAGGCGTCGCAGCCGTATTGGATGAGGTAGCCGTTGCAGTGTTGTTGGAAAAGACAAAACTTGATGAAGGCACATTGGTAGCAGCAGGGGATGAAGGTACGTTGGTAGCAGGAGGGCCGGACGTCATGCTGGCCTCGTCGCGGTAGGAAGATGAAGATATCGGGGGGTTGCACAACCCAAAAGCTGGCTGACAGACGTTCGCAGCGCAGTAGTCGCTGGTGCTTCCGCAGCTTCCATATTTACTGCAGCACCGGCCGCCATTCGGAGGGCAAGTCCAGCCCATATTGTTGCCAGCGTTGATGTTGCCGCACCTTCCATTGAGGGAGTAAACTACGGTCGGGCCAGCATCAGCGCTAGACATCTGTATCTTTGTTAGTATTCTGCTCAATAGTACTGGAAATCTGAATTACGCACCGTATTGGTGGATTTTGGTTGGCGAACCGAGCGGTACCACTGTGAGGTCGATGATTCACCTAGACATTCTGCAACAGTCACAGTCTTGATGCCTCTGCTTTGCACTACCGAGATCATGTAGTTGATGAGCTCGTCATGTGTCCAGACTTCTTGATCGTGAGCTTCGACGATGGTGTAGCCTTGGTCAAGACCATCGATGAAGAGCTGCTTTGCTGTATTGATCCCGGTTTCCGATTGGTACTCCCAATCTTTAGTATTTAGGTCACCAATGATAACGTGGTACTCAAGGTCTTTGAGAACACTAAGGGCGTTGGCGTTGAGTGACAGGAATGGTGGTCGCATGTAGTATGGAAAATATCCTAGGATGTTCATCATAGCTTCCTCGAGTAACGTCATTTCTTGTCGTACTCCGTCGGCGGTCAAAGTTGCAAGGTCCTTATGGCTCCAAGTATGCGAGCCAATTTGATGCCCCATGCTAACCATTCTCTGTAGAGTTGAGTTATAGTCGTAGATGTTGCCCTTGTTAGCTCCGTTGATGAACCAAGTCGCCTTGAAACCAGCGGCTCCCATCCTAGATGTCGTCTTAGTAAGCTCATTGATCGCCAAGACCTAGCCACAGATCGCATACCTGTTGAGGATATCCTCGGAATAGATCCATGGCCCGTCATCGAAACCCGGAGCAATAACCCCAGGCGTAGTACACGAATAGATCTGCAACCCGAACGGAACGGCGGAAGCGAGGGAGACTAATGCGGCGAGAGCACTAACTGCTCCCGTTACCCTACCAAATCCCTGGCTCATTTCGAAGTTCAAGTATAGTTCGGCAGGTAACAGATAGTGGGGTATTGAAGTTTGGACCGAGTGACAGCTAACTGACCGGTGTTTGGAGGCTGAAGTTTACCAATGCAAAGGTCATGCAGATCTGGACTGACAGCGCAATTTAACTGATCCCAGACCATTGTATTTAGTGTAGAATCGGTGCAGCCGAAAGGCCACCAAGTTCAGCCGCAGTCGAGACTCTTCGTAACGAAAGCCATCTCGTACTGCTTCGAGCCACTCGTCGTTGCGAGTCCATGACAGCTCAGCAACATGGCTGGCTGGATGCTACTAATGTGGATGAATTGGCGCCGCAAACTTTGAACCCTAGGCTGTAGAGGGCAAGCGTACAGGTTGCAAGAGTCTGGATTCATGCTGGTTCTGGCGGGAAACACTAATTCCGCATCTCCCCGCGTTCAGCTGACCACTAAATGGGGTAGAACTAGAACAAATCTGGCGCTCGCTGCAGATGCTCTGCTAGATGGTACCAAGGCATATCTCAGCTCGATCTCAGCAGACTTAGTAGCGTGTTCGCCACGAATTTCACTCAAATCACACGCAGTCTCTGGATTGGAGAGCACGCGGCATGACAGACACCCATGATCTGCCACTCTGATGGAAACGAGCAGCTGGAAGTATAAGTATAATACCGCAACTAAAGAGGTACAATCTATCAGAATTCGCTACAGAAAAAGCTCTATCGAAAACAACAGTTGCAACATCATCGTCCCATTCCAATCGTGGCCTCCTCATCGTTGACAGTTACCGTGTGAGGGGCCTTTTCATCAACAGCGTCGTTACTTGAAGCTTCCTTACCTGAGGCGTCGGTATCTTCCGAGATCACCTGCCGGGTTTTGCCCCAGGAGAAAGCGTCCAGGTGCCACATAGTGTAGAAAAGAACAAGGATAGTAAGGAACGGTCCAGTAAAGAAGTAGATGACCAGGCCGACCAGGAACTGGCACTTCGCCTTGCGGCCCTTTGGCATCCAGAAGACGAGGGTAAGCATGTACATGTATGGCACAATCACACCTCCCAAGAAGGCGACAGTAATATACCAGGGTACACTCCGGGCAGCGTGGATAAGTCCAGCGATCGAACCCATGATGAAGATGTTGCAGAACCACGTCTGACAGTTTGAGAAGGCGCGTAACCGTTCGAACCACTGAGTTCCTTTGGCGAAGACAAGGCGGAAATCGTTGACTGTCGCACCCATCGACCAACGTTTGCGTTGCGACATGAAGACCGAGAGCGAAGTCGGGACATCAGTCCATGCGACAGATTTGATCGATTGTCGGGTTTGAACATGTGGTGATGCAGTGAGAACATGGCAAACGTGGTTCCGGTCTTCGCTGTACGCACCACGAAGGTGCTTAAGCATGCCATCCGTCGGGCTCGGACAGTAGCCGAACAACGTTCGCAAAATGTGATCACCGTTGTTCTCTTCGCACACCTTCAGAATCTGGCAACATCCGGGAAGACAGGAGACCTTGTGGGTGACAGTAGACTGGTGTAGACGAGGCAAGCCTTGACTAATGGTGTAAGACGCATTCTGCATCAGGCGCCACATGTTCCACGGTCCGTCCTTGAAGTCTACCCAGACAACACCGCAAACGCCAAAGCACTTGGGGTACCGCGATTCAGAGATGAGGTAGTAGATGCACCATGGATCAAAGACGGTGTCTGCATCCATGCCGACAATCTGGTCAAAGTTGTTGATGCCACAGTCGTCGAGGACGAACGAGGTCATCTCCCCAAACAGCCTATTCGACATGATCGTTGTTGGTCTCTCGTGTCGCTGGTTGAACTTGTATGCTACGTGACAGATTAGTTGTGCGATCTAGAAAGAGGTTAGTTGCATTACCCACCGAACGAGCGGAGAAGGATAAGGCCATCGCGCTTTCCCTTGTTCGTCATCTTGACGATGCATAGGTAGTTGAGACCTCTGTATTGTCCCTTCTGCATGATGATGTCCATAGGCTCCTTGTCCCAGGCCATGTATGCATCCTTCATGTGTATGCGCGATGTCTTTTCCGTCAAGATCGTGTCGAGAAGACATTCGCCAGTGGTCTGCGTCATGCCTGGACCGCGAGCGCGACCATCACAGATGATGAAGACACACTGCTTGTGGTCCTCGATGCCTTTCTGCTCAACGAGTGAATCAAGAGATTTGCGAAGCTCCTCTTCGTTCTCGTTGTAGCATGGTATGATGAGCATGAGTGACTCGGGTGTCTCCGGCGCGGGGTTTTTCTTCTCGGGGCGGAAGAATCGGAAGGCTAGCCATAGGAGGAGGGTGATGACAACCGTGAAGTTGATGAACACACCGTACGTGATGAAGGGAAGGAAGACGTAATGATAGCCTTTGAACCACCAGGAGCCAAAGAGCAGGAAACCGCTAAAACGGGTTAGCAGGGTAGGCGAATGATCTCTCAAAAAGAACTTACTTCAAACCAAAGATGCAGCATTGGAAAGCGAGCTTCCGAAGCTTCATGAGTCTTTGGGCTCGTCGGACCTTCATGCCGTCCGGGTCTGAAAAGTCTGGCTTCTCGTCGACCATGTTGTTGAGTTCACCCAACTGTTTGACTCTCTCCTCACCACGTTTGGTGCAAGTATCCCACATGATACGATCACACTTCTCGTTGGTGAAGACCTCATTGCTGGGTGTGCCGGGGAGCGTAGTCCCTAAAGAGAGGGAGCTTTGGCGGTTGATGTTTCGGGAAGTGTTGTATTTCTCTGAAGCAGTGTCCCACTCATGCAGGACGTTGCTTAGATCTGGTCTCAGAAAGACATTCTCGGGTTCGGAAGGAAGGCTTGAAGCGAGAGGACGAGCTGACTCATTGGAAGACATCGTAGAACTTTTGGTACCTTCGAAATGAGGCAAAGACAAAGAGATGCTGTACAAGCAACATTGAAGGAATCCATCACTGATGTATCAATGCCATCGCTTCGTAGATCTGCAAAGAGTATAGACACATTGCAAGCTCCAAGAACTCCATGGCATTGGCACCAGTGACCTAGACCTCGTGGAAGCCATGCAAATCTACACCGGAGATCGGGATGCACCGTTCAGCAGCCACAATTCTCCGGCGTCTTTGGAACATGCTTGTTGGATCGCAACACGTCGTTGCGGCTGAGAGCCTGGAATCAGTGGATTCAGCTGGACATTTCGGCGCCGCCGCAGCTTTGTGGGGTGAATTGAGTTAAGCGGTTGTGTTTGAAGAGAATGGTGATGGCCTCGGGAGACTGGGCTTCGGCGAGGCGGTAGTGTACTAGGCCTCGGCAGTCACGCAATAAGCGTGACAAGGCTGGAGCAGGGTCTCCCACACCACAATTGCCAAAAGGTACTGCCGTTAGTGTCGCCTTGCCCATACTAGCCAGAAGTTCGTCGATCTTGGCAATACTTGGCTTTCCCTCTCAAGCCTCGGAGAAGTCTCCGCAATGCTTGGCCTTCCACTTTAAGCTTCGGCGAAGCTTCCCCAGCCTGACGCTAAGCTTGCTTGGACAGAACAACAGCACTAGAAGCTACCCACTCACCGCACCCACAAAAGATCCCGCTGGATTCTGGGGTAGCGAAGCGGGTTAGCAGGTGGTGGGCCTAGGCTTGATGCTTGCTTCAACAGTGACATATCCTAACACATCCGCATTTCGCCCCCACACTGATCAAGAACACCATCACGCAAGAATTTGCGCTTCAGGTCTATTTCGCTAAGCGACAGCAGATCTTCGTAAGTCATGACCCATGTCTGTGATTGATCTCTCCATGATCTTTGGGAATACACGGCTCCTGAGCTCAGCACTGTTGCTAGTCGGAAGGTAATGTCTCTTCTATCTCTTAGGTAACGACTTGCAGATCACTGAACCTTCTTGGAATAGGTTGCTTCAAAATGGCCTGCGTCTTGCAGTGCGGAGGTCCGCGGGCTAGATATCTTGGCAGGGACACACGATCGCGGGCGCGAGCGACCTTACCAATGACTGCGCCTGAAGGCTCGCTAACCCCCGGCACACCAGAGTGCAAATTTACTGTCTAGTGCGAAACCCCAGTCGGACAAAAGTCTGATCTGGAGGCGCTTACTCTTCTCGTCCAGTCCCCGGCATGCTGGCATTCCGACCGGGGTGGAGCCATCCAAGGTAGGGCTGATCTGCGCAGATCAGCCCTGCGCAGGGCTGAACGAGTCAAGGCTGAAGTCCAGAGCTAAACAAGACAAGGCTGGTATGATGCGTCTAGAATATGGAGAACAAAATCTAGTTACGCCAATCTTTCTGTCTACGCTCGAATAGGCCAAATCGTACCCATCTTACATTCCAGCTTTGCAATGGGGGATTTTCAATTGTGAGAGAATCTCTTTGATCATTTCATGCGCGTTCGTTGTGTGTGATGGTGGTAAGCTTCGTCACCATCAAGAATCTCCGCTTCAGTCAAGGCGTGAACAAAGATCAACTGTGCAGAGCAGGGCTCCGATGGTCGGGACATCGCGATAGACTCACACTGCCTCGGCTACAGAACACTACACGGACGCTTGTTTCGCGCTACGCAAACATCTCGTTAGGCGCGATGTCGTGATTTCTTGGTGTTTAGAAATTCCACTCCGCGGCTACGGAACGTCCCCTGTACCTTTGTGCATACGCTCACACGTGTTTCAGTTAGCAGCACCCAGCCGTCTGGACCTCATGCTATCGTGCACATACTCGCACCCCTTTTGGTTAGAAACACCCAACCGTCTGGACTCCATACCACTTGTCAACATCCCGGTCAGTAAGGGCCCGGCTTGTAGGGTAAACCATTGTGGCTCTCCGAAGCGAGTCGCCACCAGCTGTAACAAATCCAATAGATTTTGCATCCTTGTGGCGCCTTCGATGGAAAGCTGAGAAGTGCTTCCGTCAAGCCTGACTAGTTTCCATGTTAGGAGAGCCCGAGCAAAGGCCTGTACCTCCTGCAAGCCACAGTGCTCTAAACCTTAACGGATTTACAAGCCAACGACTTCTGCACGTGTAGGCCTCGATGGCATACTGTCGATGAGTTGAGGTCTCGCCAGACGGGATGAGAAAGTGCCACCCATCGTCGAGGCATGAGCATCTAGATCGAATCAGTGAGCACGGAGTCTGCGGAAACTTCAGCATGTCAGCCCTGGCTCGAACGTCGGTGTAGCCGTGGAGAAGAATGCTGCTATCTACATTCAGCGAAGTAGGCTTGTATGAGCAGAAGCCTTGTGGAGCGGAGAGGGAGGATAGTGTACAGTCTTTCTTCATGGTTTGAAGGCGAGATCAAAGGCTGTAGAGCCTACATGAGTATAAAGACACCACAAGTTCTATCCATAAACCAGCACCAGCCTTCGCAGTCAGCACTTCCATCTTTACACAAAGGCCTCGACCTTTTGCCTCGATCGTTTCGTCGAACTTCTATCTTCTTCCTCTCAGCATCATCCTTACACATCATAAACCATCATGACTACCATCACTTTCAACGAGGGCATGTTCAGCGACAAGTTCGTATCGCTCGACAAGAAGCCCGAGATCATCGTCACCGAATGCTCTCTGCCTCTGACTCCACCGCCAGAGGAGATCAACGAATCACCTTTCTGGACTACAGAGAACCCAATTCAAGTGGAAGAAGTACAGACACTCAACACTTCTGAACCTGAGTCCATCGTGGCCGTCATTGGTGTTGGTTATGTCGGCACCCACCTCGTCGAAGCATTCGCCAACCATTACAATGTCATTGCTTTCGATCTCAGCACCAAAAGGCTTGACGAAGTTTCGAAACAACTCACTGGCCTTCCGATTCAGTTCACGTCAAACGCTGCTGATATCAGCCAAGCTACACATGTTCTCATCTCCGTGCCAACGATCCTCACGGACGACAAGAAAGTGGACACTACATACCTGCGCAGTGCCATTGCTACTGTGGAGAAGTACGTCAAGCCTGGATCCACCATCGTTGTTGAGAGCTCTGTTGCTGTTGGTATGACACGAGAGCTCGTTGGTCCGCTCATGGCATCAAAGAACTTCAAGGTCGGCATGTCGCCTGAGCGCGTTGACCCAGGCCGCACATTTCCCGCTTTCGAGGACATCTCTAAGATTGTCTCTGGTCTTGATGCCGCATCTCTGGAGTCTATTTCCACTCTTTACGGCCGTGTCTTCAACAAGCTGCTTCCTGTCTCTTCTCCCGAAGTCGCCGAGATGACTAAGCTGTACGAGAACTGCCAACGCATGGTATGTGCGACGTATGCCAACGAGATGGCCGATGCCTGCAGCAGCATCGGCATCGACGCTTTCGAGGTCAGCAATGCCGCAGCATCCAAACCCTTTGGTTACCTACCTTTCCGCCCTGGTCCAGGTATCGGAGGCCACTGCATCCCTGTCAACCCGTACTATCTCCTCTCCAACCTTCACATGCCACTGCTCGAGCATGCGGCTACGATATCATCATCCCGACCCAGAGACGTCGCCAGGAGCTTTGTGCGATCTGTACTTCAAGAGAAGGATTACAGCGTAGATCCGAGCCAACTTCGACTGCTCGTCGTCGGTGTAGGTTTCAAGCGCGGCCAGAGCGTCATGAGCAACTCTCCTGGTGCTGCCATCGCCCATACGTTGAAGAGCGAATACAACTGCCATATTGAGTTCGCGGATCCGTTGGTTTCCACGGCTCTTTACAGTGCAGTGCCGAAGATGGATACGGAGGCGAACTGGAGTGTCGATTATCTCAGCACCTACGACGGTATCATTGTCTCTGTCAACCAAGAGGGTCTTGATATGGATGTTCTAGCAAACTTGCCAAGTAGTGTCAAGGTACACGACTTTTCCGGCATTTTGAAGAACTCTATCAGTAGTGTCCCGTCACTAGCTGCCAAGAAGGAGATCTGCTAGGAGGTCATCATTTCAGTAACATTTCATGCTCTGGGTTTATTGAAAAATGGTGTTTCTGGAGTTCATAGAAGAATACGAATATCTCTTGTCAAAAACCGTGTTTTCGCGACTCACACACATGACATCGTTTCGTATCTTAGTGCTGGCAAGCGACTCATGGCGATAGCTCGCGGGTTGATAGAACGCACTCTAGCTGCGATGCGACCCGTCTCATGCTCAAGCTCTCAAAGTGTTATCGCCATCAACATTCTCAAGATGTAAACCCGTGCTCCTCTTCAGATCATCGTGCAAATCCGAGATCTTCCCATCTTTCACGTTGATCTCTTTCTGGTACACAGCGACATCAGCCTCATCGCCAAATATCGCAGCAACCTCCTCCAGCGGCAGGCCATTCGTGTTGGGGAAGAAAAACCAGATGACCAATCCACCAATGGTGCCGGGAATAATGAAGACGAGGTAGAACTTCCATCCGATGGTAATGAAGGCTGTAGGCGCGGCCTGCAGCCAGACGATGTTGGTGAAGGAGATTGTTGCAACGCCCAGGGAGATGCCCTTTGAGCGGAGGTGCGTCGGCCAAATTTCACCGAGATAGGAGAATTGGGTACCTGGGTAGCGGTTAGAGCGGATAAAGCATGGGGTTAGAGTGTTTGTTTACCGTCGAGACATAGACCGTATGGGACTTGGAAGATGTAGAACATGGCGACGGCCGCGAGTAATGCCGGCTTGTTGTTCGAGCTACCAAATTCCGCGACTAAAGCGGCTTCCACGATTAGTGTTGCCATGCAGCCTAGAATTCCACTGGCGATATATTTGTTTCGTGGGAAGCGGTCCACGAGTGGAATTGCCATGATGTTGGTACCCAAGCTGAACGTCAGCCACGCGGCGGGGTACAAAAGCTGCTTGACCGGCGAGAAGCCTAGATTCTTGTAAAGAGTAGGTCCGTAGTCTATGAGATGTCAGAGGATGGTAATCGAGGTACGCATAGCAACTCACTATTGATGACAAGTACGCCAGAGCACTGACAAAAGAACGTCAGGCCCAGCGTGTAGAATGCTCGTTTCCTATAGGAGGGTTTGCGAAATATCGTTACCCAGCTGCTCCCCAGTGTTCTATCAATCGCGATCTGCTTGGAGATCTGATAGAACTCTGACCGAGCATACTCGTTGTCCGGATCCGCAGGGTCTCCATGTAAGCGATCGAGAATGACACGCGCTTCATCGATGCGGTCTTTCATGATCAGCCATCTGGGCGATTCAGGGATCCAGTACAGCCCGCTCAGTAAGATTAGCGGCCATGCGCATTGTAGAGCCAGCGGTGGTCGCCAGGTGTTCTCTCCGAGTTTCGTCGCGAAGAAGAAGCCGAAGCCGACCCATCCTTGTATGCAGTACCCAAGAATCAGAAAGACAGCGTGAATGTCGACAAGACCTCCTCTCATCTTGACAGGTACGACCTCGTTCATCCAAATCGGAATGGCCGCGAGGATCATGAATGCGCTGGCACCGGCAACAAAGCGGAAGAAGATGAATTCTCCGATGTTGGTGCTGCCGGCGAGAAAAGCGCCAGACAAAATAGCTAACATAGCACTCTGTATATCCATCAGCCCACGACAGAACGATGAACGTGATAGAACTTACAATCGCGATGCCCCACTTGCGCCCATACCGGTCAGAGATGTTTGGAAGCAGCAAAGTGCCGACAACACCGCCAGCTTGGAACAGTCCGTTGGTCGTGGAGATGAGGTCGGTGCCGTTCTCTCGTGTATCAAGCTCAAAATAACTGATGAAGGATGGTTGCCCGAGTGTAGTGCCGATAATGGAAGCT
Source organism: Alternaria alternata (assembly GCF_001642055.1). Classification (NCBI taxonomy): domain Eukaryota; kingdom Fungi; phylum Ascomycota; class Dothideomycetes; order Pleosporales; family Pleosporaceae; genus Alternaria; species Alternaria alternata. Next base: position 24,675 of record NW_017306225.1, on the reverse strand, counting down.
GTGTAGCCATAGCTCATTGATCCAAGACCTACGAACAGGAGGATCAAGACATTGAAGGTGTTGACGCGCCCTTTCCGCTTGCCAGGCATAGCCATGTTCGACTGATGAATTTGATGACACAATCACGTGACTTGTTGGATACAGTGAACAGGATGCAGCGAGCTTCGAATATGAGGAAAACAAAGGCTTAAGTGCGTATGCCAGATCTTGGATACAGAATTTTAGGATCGCAACCAATTGCACCATAAAGGTGGTTGGTGTAGGCCTTTCATGAGCTCGCAGCTAAAATGCGCTCGGTAGCGACTCGCTTGGCACGCATCGTGCGAAGACATATTGTGCGGAGAAAGGCTGGTAGCGTTAAATGTCGGGTCTGAGTAAGACCGGACTAATTAGCCTATCGAATTGGAAAGTCGAAGAGATCTCGGGTAGCTCAAAATCTTCGTCTTTCAGCGCCAGCCGCGCTGGGGACGACTCGCAGTGACGACGTCGTGAGCAGACAAAAAATAGAGGAGCATAGGTACGCAGTCTAGGCTTTTCGTACCTTTAATCTCTTTCGGATACCTGAAGTCGATCCATAACCACCCAGATGCTGAACCATCGCACGAAGGAATAGTCGGGTAGCGAGCTCGAAGCGATATTCGTTGTACTCTGATCGCATGGCAGTGTAGAATAGTTACGTTTGGCCTCCAGGTTTCAGTTTTTATGAGGCTCTGTCTGCTTCGGAACTAGCTCGTAGGGGACAATATTTAAGAAGTCTGCCGGAATACTGGAAGACGCTATCAATTGTGTGCTCTGCTGAGCAGCTGAAAAATAGCTCTACTGTCTTACACCAGTCTTATCGAGAATCAAATCTTAGGATCCGGTTAAATGGAAAGACTGTTGAGCTGCGAAGGATGTGGCTGTGTGGAGATAGCAGATGCGGAACGTTCCGATTCCGATAGGAAATTCCGAAGAACACGAAAGTCTCGGGGCCGTCACGTAAGCTAGAACCTGAGTAACACTTTGCGCGGTAACACGATCACTATTTGGAACTTTTTTAGTACATGAAAAGAAACGAACTCATTTCCTGGTCATCTAAAGGACTTCATTTTCACAATCGGGGTGTCAGATCGACGCACCGCTACTTACCTGTCTTGCGATTGTGCAGCAAGATCTGCTAGTGACCCGAAAAGCCAATAGACGAGGCCGGTAGTGCCTCGTTCACTGTATTCTGAGCCTCCTGAATCTCATGCTTGGCCATGAGAGAAAAGAAATGATAACCTCATATGTACGGTTCGCGTAACCAAGGACGACGGAACGACGGAACGACGGGATGGCCAAAGCATGTAACCTTGGGTAGTGTTGACTAAGTAGAAGAACGATCTTTTTGTTGTCAAGAATATGATTTTGAAAATATGGAATTAGTAGCTCTACTCCATCAACAGTGCGATCATTTCGTACTCCTAATTGCGTTTGTGGGATGACTTCTTTTTTGGATTGCGTTTCATTGTACTATGCTAAGATGTAGATTGGAATAGCGAGGGATCAAGCATTTGACACTCGAGTCTCACAATCGAAGATGATTTTGAAATTATTGTTCGAAGATCTTGCAGCGTGCTGAAGGGCAGTGGAAACGTCGACCGTTCACTAGAGTGCCCCCCTCCTTACAAAACGATACTTCTTAGTCTGCTCCTCCTGAATTGCATCACATCATGTGCGCGTGCAGAACATTACGTGCCAATCGTCGTTGGCAAATGTCTTTCTTGTCTTCCACCGAGGTATGTATCTGGTGAATCTATTCGAAACCATCGCCTTTCATATCATATCCTCTTTCCACCGCTCGTAAGACAGATCGAAGACTTACAGTGCGACCTTCAAACTTGCTCGCCACCAATAGTGCTCATCGGCGTGGCAGCCCTGGGTTGTCTGTCTCTCAAGTTCCCGGAATCCAAAGAAAATATACTTCGAGCACGTATTAGCGAGCCGAAAATGTAAAATAAGAAAGGCAAGGGCACGCATGCTAATGACAAAAAGGCAGGTATTGTAGAAGCCCAGTGTATGCCCAGACTCCTGTATATCTGAGTAGTGAACAAAGGAAATACAGCTCCAAAGATGGACCGCAAAACCGCGTTCGCGGCGAGTACTGAGGCAGCATAAACAGTGTAGGAATCAATGAGGTAGTTGGTGATTGAGAGAATCACGAGTACAACCCCAGATTCAAGCGGTACACCAGCTGCAATACTAGCGAGCCAGTGTATGCTGGCACTATTAGTCCATGCGAACCAGAAAAGACCGATAAGTATCGCAATCGCTCCAATAATACTAGGAGGCAGGCGTGCTTCAGGTTCGGCATGTCCTGAGGCACTTTGCTCCAGAATGCTGTTATAACGTCGAATCTCGAAGATTGAGTAGATGACAGCACCCATCATTCCGACTGCCAGGCTGATGAACGCAAGTCCGCCGATGCTGTTCGACCACCCACGAGCTTCCCGGTAAACGATGGGGAAGGCTGGAAAGAGCATGTAAAGTATTCCATACAGGATCTGGGATAATTTCAGTTGCTGTCCATCGCCTCAAAGCGATAATGACTTACTGCGACATAGATGGAAAGCAGAAGCACGATCGGCTCCCGAAACAGTAAAGTCCACGGCCTGGGCAGGGCCTTTTGAAATGCTTCTTTAGCACTTGTTTTTCCGCGCCGAACATCCATATCGCTTTTGTAGTGTTTCGTTGTCAATTTCGAAAGATGAGCAGCTCTTCGACGGAGGAGGACTGGGGCATAGGTCTCGGGAATCAAGATGACCCCTATCAATCAGACGGCACCGACGAATATCGCCATCGCACCCTGAACCCAGCGCCAGCCTAGATTCTGATCAACAAAGCCACTAACTGTAAGGTTTTAGAATTAGCAGTGCTTGTTGGAACGCTCTCATATAAACGTTAGGGTTGGATACGTACCGGTTGGGCCAATAACTGGGCCGAGGAACGGAGCAGCCGCAAAGATGGTCAGTGCCAACCCTCGCTCTCCAGCTTCGAACATGTCTGCAATAGCTCCATCAGCATTAGTCTGATACGAAGAGCCAAACGCGCCAGCGAGGAAACGGAAGATGATGAGACTTTGTACGCTGGGCGCAACGACGGTAGCGACACTGAATATATTAACCACGGCGTAGGTAAAGGAAAACACATATTTCCGGCCGTAAAGCTCTGACCGAACATCAGTACAGAAGTTGACAGCTGCAAAAGAGTACCTACCGCTCAAGGGACCTCAAAGTAGAGGTCCAATGGCAAGCCCCAGAACAAACAAAGAAAGTCCCAGAACGACAACATGCTGTGATGCGTCAAAGGGAGGTGAAGCCCCACTTGCGAATGGATGTGAACTCCAACGGATTGACAGGATCGCGTAACATCCAATCGACGATGAACGGGTCACTTTCGATCCCAGAACCTTTGTATTCGACATTTGTAAGGAAATCATAAGCCAGGTCCTTATTCAACAGCTGGTCAACCCGTCGGAATAAGGCTCTTGTGTTGTAACCTGCCATTGGTTTTTGCAATGATAGCTGATCGAACGTCAGGTCAATCGTTCATAGAAAGTCATAACGCTGTACACTATTAGGGAGAGCGTCTCCGTACGCTGAACATACCTCTGCGTGTATCGAACAAGTGTGATGATGGGACGCGATTTAGGCTAGGCAACGTGCGAACTTTGCAGAGTGTATCTGTGAGAGCGATGCATATAATGAAGGTTTACAAGGGCTTTTGCCCATGGGAATCAGTCAAAACGTTTCTCAACTAATCCTTGCCGCAGAAAGCATTATTTGGCAGAGTGTGAGGCGTAACTGTAGGCAATAGTGCTTGCTTCACGTTACTAAAGATAGCGGGAGATAGCTCGTGTATTCAGACTACAGGTGTAGGTTGTAAAGAGAATAATCCTTACCTCGCTCTGTAGAGCGAGGCGCGCCTTATAAGCAGGTTTAGCGCGTACTCTGTTCCTTCGAGGGACGTGTGCCTCAAGTCCTTGTTACACAGAGTGCAGAGACGCTAGGGGCACCGACTGCAATGTCCCGCCAAGGTGTAAGGGATTAGGACGATCAAAGACGTTTTTCATCATGTTCGCCTTTTAGATGAGCTTAGGTCCGATTCCACCACTCTTCGAGGCATTCTGTAGCCCTCATATGACTCGGAGGCGGCACGCGCGAACTTAATTTCATTGCTGATACGCGTGCCAGCTTACTATGTCAATTCTCCACGTACTGCGTCTGTTGTTGCTGAGTAAAATCGCGAACTTTCAATTGAGCCGCCCCCTTGAAACGTAGGGAATAGACCTTCGTGGATGTCGGTCCTTTCCTCTTTGGTATCCCATAGCCGCTCCGCTGGTGCCGCTAAAGACGGCCCTTTGCTTGTCCATGCATGATGATGCGTAATGATGCAGATGATTACACGATGCCCGAGTCGGTTTCTATATGAACTGAATGCTTTCCTTTGAGCTATCCACATCTCAGCTCCGTTCCCCGTCGTTCAAAATTCATTTTCAGACACTTCGAACAATGGCTTTCAATCAACCAATTCCTTCTATTTCTCAATCTGACGCTACTGTAACGGTTCGAATCATTGATACTGGTTCAAGAGCTTGTATTTCTGCTTCTGAATTCTTCGAGCCTACCATACCTGGCCATGAAGTTCTCGCCAATTCACCTGCCTATCCTTTTCTCATCGAACACGGTTCAGGCCGCAAAGTCATATTTGACCTTGGTATCCGCAAGGACTGGCGCAACCTTTCTCCAGCGCTGCTCAAGATGTTCAAGCCTGCAGGCGTAGAGGTTCATGGAGATAAGGACGTCGTCGATGTTCTGGAGGAGGGTGGCGTAAAGAAAGAGGATATTAATGCTGTGATATGGAGGTAAGTTTCCCCCATTCCCACGATAAGATCCTTATCTAATCATCTTAAATTGTCGTCATTGGCACTTTGATCACGTGGGTGATACCTCACGTTCTGCTCCTGATACAGAGCTTATTGTTGGGCCCGGCTTTTCCAATGCTCCCATTCCTGGCTACCCGGCAAACCAAAACAGCCCGATTCTGGAAACAGATTACAAGTTAGTTTCCGTACAACAATGGAAACACATGACTGATTGCTCTGTACAGGGATCGCCCACTCCGTGGGATCGACTTCGCCACGGATGGGGTTTTGAAGCTTGGGCGCTTTGATGCCTTAGACTATTTCGAGGATGGCAGTCTCTACCTGCTCAATGCGCCAGGGGTACGATATCCTGTCTCTCAACCACGACGTTTTCGTGTCGTCCTGCGTTCCGTTAGCAATGAGACTAACGTTCTGTCGACAGCACACTATAGGACACATCTGCGCACTGGCTCGCACCACACCAACGACCTTCATTTTTATGGGAGGCGACGTCTGTCACCATTGCGGCGAGTTTCGCCCAACCGAATACTTACCTATCCCGACAACCTTATCTCCATCCCCCATCACAAACCCTCCGTTTGCTCCGAATAGCTTCTGTCCAGGCTCTGTACTCCGAGCCATTCACCCTCAGAAGTCAGCCACAAAGCCATTTTATAGGGTCAAGGAAGGCCAGCATCTTCTCCAGGACTTCGTGGAAATGCAGAAGACACTGGAAAAGATGACCGAGTTCGACGCTGATGAGTACGTGCTTGTGGTTGTAGCGCATGACCGTACCTTGTTGGATGTCCTAGAGTTCTACTCAGCCAATGCAAACTCTTGGAAGGAAAAAGGATGGAGAGAAGCGGGTATGTGGAGGTTTTTGGCTGATTTCAGATTCGCCATACACCGTAGCTCACTCTGAACGAGCTGAAAACTGCGCAGGAAGATTACTACTGATTTATCTCGTGAATCGCTCTTCCGCCTTTCTTCCGCCTTGCAAACTGATAACTGTGTTAAGTGATCCATTTCTATATATGTCTCACAAAGTGTACGACGTGATAGGATGTGCAAGCCATACGGAGCATCTTGAGGATTCATCAGGGTACACTAGCATATAGAATACCGGTCTGATCGCCCCTCTATTCTTGTATCGTGAAACTCCGCTCGCCGACAGCCGATTACCAACAACCGAACAGCCGATGATCCCCCGTCTAGTCATGGAACTACATGGTTCTTGACCTGGGTTCTGATATGAGCAATTCTGGGTCAAGGTAGTCTTGATCTAACAAGAGACGAGGTAGCCGCAACGAATAGGTTATCGAAGTACTCGGCGTCCTAGCTATGTCGTCTGCTGTCCACCGATCAATTCCAGGGAGCAATTATGGTATGGTAATTTGTTGTAAAGGTTAGTAATTAATTTGAGTAGGCAGCCTAGACGACCGTGAGGTCCACATGAACGTCTTTCTTAGGGGTACGCTGATAGACAAGTCGGGTTTAGGTTAGGATTGGGTTACCTCGATAGGTAACGACTTGTCTTAACAAATTGCGACTTGTTCCAATGAATCGCGACTAGTCTGAACAGATCGCGACTACTCTCAATAAGCGGTAACTAGTCTCGATGATCATTCGCTAGTCTCAATGGGTAGCGACTAGTTCTAACTCAGTCTAGTCACTACCAGTCTAAGCAACAGTGAACGTACTTTGTGTGCAGCAGGATTGTTCTTCAACAATCTGTTCTCTAGTTCAGGTGCTTCCTCTTATCATTGACCAAGCAGATCTAATTTTGGACGTAGTTGTGCTTACCTCCGGCCTTTGGATGACAGCTAACTAAGGTTGATGATCGACGACCGAAAACCGACAACCGATGACCGACCTCCGATAACCGATAGCCGATAACCGACAACCGCCACCTCTGAGCGAAAACCGACAACCAGCAACCGACAACCAACAGCTCTGACCGAAAATCGACAAATAATAGCTCTGTTTGGAGATTGATAATCACTGTTTACTTGCACGTCATGTCAATTCAAGAACTCATTCTGCTATATTATTTCATCATTGATCATGTGGAACGTACTCGGAAGCATACAGCTTCTTTCAGGTTTTGGTTTTAGCAGTTCTACTTTCAATCAAAGTTATCACGACCACCCTGTAGTTACAGTTCAAAATGGCACCCTTATCGGAATCAGAGACACGCGTTATAATCAAGACCTCTTCTTGGGAATTCCTTACGCTTAACCTCCCGTCGGAAACTTAAGACTCAACCACTTAACGAGAAGTGGCATGAGCGATCAGCAAAGTCATACGGACCGTGGTGTTATTCCATTCCCCAATCATTTCCCGGGTTCAATCAGAATGGTTTTGCCCACGATGAGAGCGAAGATTGTCTCACTCTGAACGTGGTACGGCCTGTTGGAGTGCCAAGCATTACCGGGCTGCCTGTTCTCGCATGGATAAATGGCGGTGGCTTTCAAGAGGGCGGAAGTGCGGATCAGAGATACAACATGTCATTTATCGTGCAGGAGTCTGTCAAAATGGGCAAGCCCCTCATTGCAGCGAGCTTCAACTACAGGCTCGGGGGATCGGGTTTTCTCCCTGGCACTTCTGTCCACAAGTCTAGGGCAGCCAATCTTGGCCTTCACGACCAAAGGATGGCGCTGCGCTGGATTCAAGAGAACATTGCCGCATTTGGTGGAGATGCCTCGCGTGTGACAGTCCAAGGAGAGTCAGCCGGTGCTTTCTCAATTGGTGTGCATTATCTTACCAATGAAGAACAAGACGAAGAATTTTTTCATGCTGCGATTGCTGAAAGTGGTGGGCCAGTACTCGGTGCTCCTCTGACCGCATCAGACGAGCAAGACGTCATGTACGAGAGGATTCTGACAGATATTGGGTGTTTGGCTATGAAAGATGACCTGGAATGTCTACGATCTCAAGATGCCAGCAAGTTGAACCAAGCTTTTGCTCGCACGTCTGGTTCATACGTGCCCATCTTGGACGCAGATCTAGTTACCGGTTACACTTCTGTTGCTCTGCGCGAAGGAAGGTTTTCAAACCGTCCACTTCTTATTGGAACTTGTTACAATGAAGCAAGCTCCATTATCGTTGCGAGTTGCTTTGCTGCAAACACGTCTGCTGATTTCCAAGATTACGTCGCCGGGTCATGGAAAGGCATCTCAAGCACCACTATCAATGGCATCGTGGATGAATACGTCAACAAAATGTCAGAGGAAGAATTGAAAAAGAGTCTCGGCACGATACGCCAGTCACCGGGTCCTCAGTATGGATCTTTATTCGGAAACTTGGCTATGTACCAAGGTGATATCATATTCGATGCCACAAGACGTTACACCACGGAAGTTTGGGGACAATACAGGGTGCCCGTATACAGCTATCGTTTCAGCGTAGTTCCAAACGGTATCGATTCTGAGATCCTAGGCGTTCCCCATTTCCAAGAGATACCTTTCGCATTCCGGAATTTCGATGGCGTAGGACACGAGGTTAACAGACTTGCCTCTGCCTCTTTGTAACGAGGGCTCGAGACACACGTCCCTCGAAGGAACAGAGTACGCGCTAAACCTGCTTATAAGGCGCGCCTCGCTCTGTAGAGCGAGGTAAGGATTATTCTCTTCATAACCTACACCTGTAGTCTGAATACACGAGCTATCTCCCACTATCTTTAGTAACGTGAAGCAAGCACTATTGCCTACAGTTACGCCTCACACTCTTTCAAACCCCGTCAAAAGTACTTGCAAGTGAGCAATCTCATGAGCCGCATGTGGATCAGCTTTGTGAACGAGCATTCGCCAAACGGCCACGATGGTAAGTCCTTACTGTGAGGCGTAACTGTAGGCAATAGTGCTTGCTTCACGTTACTAAGGATAGTGGGAGATAGCTTGTATATTTAGACTACAGATGTAGGTTGTAAAGAGAATAATCCTTACCTCGCTCTGTAGAGCGAGGCGCGCCTTATAAGCAGGTTTAGCGCGTACTCTGTTCCTTCGAGGGACGTGTGCCTCAAGTCCTCGTTACACTTACTTCCTCAAAGATACGTAAGATAGGAATAACATGACACAGTCGAAAACTTCAATGTGACCTGGCCCACCTACAAGCCCGGAAATGCGGTGAACATGCTATTTGGCATTGATGGAACGAAGCTGGAGCAGGACACATACAGAACTGATGCTATCCGTTATATCATTAAGTCTTTCGGTGATCTACGAGTATGATTGCGAAACAGTGTACTGCGTTTTGGAACGCATAATCTGTAGCTAAGGAAGCCTTAAACAAGTCTGCATGAAAGATCCTACACCTCATGATTGCTGTCTAATGTTGAATGAACATATCTGTGTGTATAGTTGAAATACGCACAAGAATTTGTATAGCGGTCTAGAGAAGCTGGAGGGTATCGTCTTTGTGGTTGTATCTTGGGCGTTGGTATGTGGCCTTGCATTGCCACACGACATGTAGTACATATCAAGAATAGATTTTGTATCGACATAATGTATTCTAGATTGAAGTCGCGGATTGCTCTCATTGGAACGGTATTCCATCGGGAAAGATTGCATGCCAATCGAAAATATCCATAAAACCATTGTCGAGAGGCATATCTGCTGATAGAGGTGTTAAAGGATCACGTTCTGCACCAAGGGAATCACCATCTCGCGTTGGCGGGTTTTGCTTTTGTTGTCGAAGATCCACCTTCCTTTTGACCGAGTCCAAAGCAGTCCTCACTGCCCTGCCTATCCAAGCAGCAAAATTCCATGTCTCCTCCATCTTCTCCAGGTTCTCAATCAATTGAATGATAAGAGTGGGTAAGTCGATTGCTATATCAGACGCCGCAATAGAGCTTTTGCCAGCATAAAAGTTCAATAGCACAGCTGACGCATGAAAGAGAGCAGTGGTTCTATACACGGGTTAGATTTAAGCAATCGGTGTGTTCACGATCGAAGAACCTCTGTTACTTACGTCCAACCCGGACAGATAGGTAGAAACTGATGCGAGTCAAGATAACGTACGACTTCACATATGTCAACCACTGTAACAAGAAGGGCTTCTTCGTCATATATCCGCTTCTCATGTCGAATGCGACCAAACACGATTCCACGGTAGAAAATCAACCGGTTGAAGAGAAGGCGCAGCCGAAGCAAAAGGCTGAAGATTGGATGAGGTGAACTATCGTCAGGCGGTATCTGCTGTTGAGCAAGAGGGAGAGGTGTGACGATCGTGTTGTAGTGCCTCAGCTTGTCTTCGACGACATTCAAAGCTGCGCTTTGGGTTGTTACAGGCCGAGCTGCGTAGACGGCTCTGAGAATTTCTCGAACTGCTTTGCTTTAGCGGATGCCTCTGCCAAGACCGTTGCTTGCGAATGACCACATACGAAACAACATGAGAGATAAAGAAGTCGTCATGAAATCAAGTTCAGCAGATTGGTAGTGAGCTGCGGATGGCGTTATTGGCGAAGTGACACAGCTTTCAAAATAGCGACGTTCAGCATGTAGCTGTAGTTCGATGTCCTCCTCTGCAAGAGTCATCGGACTGCCAACTTCTGTGGCGGTCATCGCGTCACATGCCTTGCCTTCAGTATCAGCAAAGGTCTTCTAGAACGGATCGCAACGCGCCAAGTGCGGGTTATCATTGGCATGTACTCACCAAGAGCAGCAATGCAAGACGGCTTCGCCTCAACACGTCTTCTTCAGACATCCGCATCGTGTGTACCCTGTCAAAAGAAACGCCGTCAGAAACAGAACAGGAAAAAGAAAGGTGAGAGTTGGAACCAACCTTCTGAAGAGCCCCATCCCCACACCTACATTCATAGCCCTTCCTATCCAGTACCTTGGATTCCGCTCCATCGTCCACGTCTGCCACATCTGTGTCAGCAACAAAAAGCTCACCAACTGGGTCTCGTGGTCATGCTCCAGTCCAAAGTCAGCCAGGAGCCGCGCCTTTTGTACAAAATGGTCTGCCATCTCTCCCTTACTACTACCTGTCCCTACTCCAACGGCGATGACAAGACCCTCGTCGGCGAAGTGCGACGCTAGCGCAAACATACTGTTCAAAAGCAGGGGAGAGCACGTGCGTGCTGAATAATCGCGAACCAGCGCAGCTTTGTCAACTACAGGAACGTGTGGGTGGACATGCTTGAAGAATACAGCCAACAGAGCGTGTGTGATGGATCCTCGTGGTAGCTTTAAGACGCCTTGATCTGATAGAAAGATACGCGTTGACGTATCAAGCTGGGATATCGCTTTGGAGTACCTTTCGGGAGCGTTCGTGCTGTTATTCAGCGCATGGTCTGGCCGGAGGGGGAGATGATGATTCGGCACTACATTATCATCGCCAAAGTTTGAGTTCGACATGCTGTGGAGGACATGCGGAAATGCGGCTTTCTCATCGAGGTGCAGAATCATGGCGTGACGACTCTGCATCCGGGGAGAAGCGCTCAACGATTGACTCTCAACGTGACTGATGGCTCGATCGATATTTTCGCTAGTTGTCGAGTCGATTGTAGCATAGGCTGTCGGGGTATTCACGGATATCTCATGCGGGGGCAAGGATAGGCCGCTATACGATCTTGTAGTCAAGCGGCTCTGCGCGGATGCGGAGTCGCGGGATCCCAACGAATTTGTAAACGTCTCAAACTCCATATGCACATGCTCAGCTGCTGGTTCGTTGCTTCTGTGCCTACGGCTTCATACCGGACTGTCGGTCATGTTATCACTCGATTAGTACCTCAAGTCTGAGTTATCCTACATGGTGTTCTGTCGACGTCGCGACGATCGTAGTACGCATCGGAGATTGGCATTTTTGCATTTTGTACAGGGGTATGCATCAAGAGCATCGCACTTGACTCTTCGTGAGTGACACATGGTACATGCTCTTGCTGCCCTCTGTGGACATGTTTTAGAATAACAGTACTAGAGTCATGATAATTTGGGAAGATGTACCTGCCGCGGATGACGATCCTCGTCAACAAAGTCTGAGCTTGACATGGCGATCGATATCAGGTAGAGCAGGTGTAATGCAGTAAACTATGGCTGGAACCGGCTTCTGTTTGCTGAGGCCGTTTGTTCGTCTGAATCCGCTCGATTCAGCCGTGTCTTTTGCGCAGCTGTGCCCGGTCTTGCCGACGTGGCACCATTGATGCGTTGCGGTCCGATTCGTAGATACGTTGTTCCGTTCCGCACCACTTTATCTCGCCCATCTCCGACGTCACGTGAGGAACTTCAAAGCAGGGCGTCTTAACCTCGCGAAGAGTTTACAGCAGGATTTCTTAACAACAAAGCTTGTCTCGTGAGACAAGAGTTGCAAAGTCTATGTTTGTTGTGGGGTTATGAATACATCATTCTATATCAACACCATTGCAAGTAGCCGTAAGTAAGTGAATCCGTCAAGGTTTTCACTCATTGGCACCACAACCCGAACCAACAGAACGCCAATCAATGCATACAATTGCGTACACTTCCGGGGTAATAGGGATCGAACCGTCAATCACTGTACCGGGAATATCCCTGGATAGACAATCCTCATACTCGTCTATTGCACCTGCTTAATCTTGCATTGCCAGCCCGAGTTCGCCTCAAGCAGCGGAAGACTAAAATATGAGGGTTAGCAACCATGATTCATGTTCAAATAGGATAATACTGGCAAAGAAGAAGAAGAAAACTCACCTAGCACCCAAACACCAGCCCAGCTCATTACCCTTGATCTTCTTCGCAATCTTGACCTCGCGATCAATCGGCATACCGTACCCACTCCTCAGCAGCTCGTACTGGAAGTTGAGATCCAAGCACCACTCAGGCCGGCCCTTCAACTCCTCAAGCGCTTTCGGCACAGCGCTGAAGGAATCCCAGCCCTTCTCGCCCGTGCACACCTTGTCGGCCAAGTCCTGCAGCTCACGGAGTGTAAACGACTCGGGCATACCGAGGTCCTGTGTGCGGTCGTAGAAGTAGGAGAGGAGGTATACGGCTTCGGTAGCAAACGTCTGCTCGAAAGGAGGTTGATGGACACCGCGGAAAGCGCAAGGGGCGATGGCGCACTCGTCGTCTTTGTGGAGTGTCTTCTCGGCTAGACCACGACATTGGGTGGGAGAGGCGGTAGAGGGGCCGGTCATGTTGACTGTGATGGAGTCGCCTAGTGCGTGGCCCTTGGGCATCTGTACTTCGACTTCGCGGGTCATGCCGGGTGCGATGCAAGGGTTCACAATGGGCTTCTTGAGGTATTCCCTGTTGTCCTTGTTCGTCTCGTGGAGGCCGGCGAGAACGGTGCTGTGCAGGTTGTTGCGGGCTTCCATGAGACCGTAGCCAAGGTACGAGTGCTGGTAGAGATCGAAGTCGCGGTTACCGAAGTGGAGCGTGTACTTGTGGTCTCCCTCTGCTAGCTTGGTAGGGAGGCCGCCGCGAGGAGTATCGGGGAAGGTAGGCTCGAAGATGATTTGCGTGGAGCCACCACCAAGGTCGAGGACAGCAGCGGTGGGGTTCTTGTCGGGGCCGCCAATCTTGCCTAGGAGGTAGTTGACGGTGATCCATGCGTATACACCCTCCATCTCGCCAGGCATGACCTCTACACCTTTCCTCTCCTCGGAGACGAGCGGGAAAGGGTAGTCGTTGTCGAGATGCTTGCGCACGGCAGCCAGGATGGCGTTGCTCTTCTCCTCGCCAAGCTTGCGGAGGCCAGCTGTAGCCTTTACAGCGATGGGTGTGCATGACTGGTATTCCTTGGGCACGTTCTTGAGCGCAACGTCCATGAGCACGTCCAGACTCTTGGCGGCAGCCTCTGGGTTATCGCCGTATGCCGAGAGACCAGAGCCTCCCTCTCGCTTGGGTGTCATCTCGAAGTTCTCGCTCTCGAGTTCGGGGCTCGGGCCGCAGTTGTTGAACTTGTAGACGTGGATGCGCGAGCCCGTGCTGCCGGCGTCGACCATGAGAGCATATTGAATGAGCGGCTTGTCCTTGGAGTAGGACTTTGTGCATTGTGCCTGTGCATCGCCAGCTGCTGTGTTGCCGCCTGATGGATGCGATGCTGGTGGGTGTGTTAGCACATGGCTTCCCAAGAACGTGTCCTCAACCTACCAGCCGGTCTGGATATGCCATCTCGCGGTGCGACGAAATACAGGACAAGCAGTATGAATGCGATGACGCCACCTGTCTTCAGGTAGCGCAACCGCTGCCCTTGGTTCATGACGGCGCTGCCCTTGTGGTCGTTCATGAATGCGTCCGAATACGTGGACCGATGTCGCGAGTGTCTGTCGGCTTTTGCGTTTGGGTCGCTGGCGTCGGCGCGGTTGGGGTCGAAGCTGCGTGGCAGGGAGACGGAGACGCGGCGGCGTGGGCCAGAGAAACTAAAGTAGGACCAGATGCCGGGACGTCGTTGGCTTCCGGGGACTTCGACGCCGCTGGACATGGAACTAGGCGACACAAGGGGAGAAAAGGGTCCACGGTTTAGGGCGTGGTCATTGAGCTGAGCTGCGTCGACAAGTTAGCCTGGGCTGTTGCGGCGGTTGTGGACACGGTGGATGGTTACGTACAACAGTGGTGACCCTGCGGAGCAGTAGAGACGTCTTTTCGATTGCGATTGGCGTTACCCAAGTCGGTTGCGTTCGTATTCGTGTGCTTGTTGGGTGAGGTCCCTGAATCTTGGCACTAACATCTGAACTTCAGCCCTGCAGCGCCACCATCCAATGGGGCCGGCCTTATCTGCATCGGCTATATTTGGCGTCGCATCACATTTGACATGACGTGGCTGTTGATGCACTGTGTTACAGATGTTCTACAAATCTCATTGCATGACTTTACTTTCTACACTATATGTTCTCGTGTACCAGGTAGACAGCCGCCTTTTGCGTGTGATGCGCATCGTGCGCTAGCTCCGCCGCTCGTTCCCTGGCTCGACGCCGTTTGAGCAGGGTGCACGGGTGGAGCACTGGGAAGTCGGGCAGCTGAGGAGCTGAGAGACTTTCGCATTACGTCTTGTAAGGTCACCATCGACGCGTGCGATGGCGGTACTGTACAAGGGCTTCGCATAGATTGTGCGATGCGTTGTTCCGTGAGTCAGTCATTCTAACTCTGGCGCTTTCATCCGAAAGACAACCCAGCTCTCTTCATGACACTCTCAAAATCTTCGAGGCTGACTCCTCCGACATCTTTGCCCTGACCTTTGACCCCGCCGTTTGCCTCAAGGATCATATCCTTCAATACGTCGTCTGGCACATCTTCTCGCAGCTCCTTCGCAACCCTCCTCAGATGCCCAAGTGTTATCGGTCCCGGGGCGCCGTGCGTGAAGAGCTGATAAGCCGCGCTGACTTCCTCTGCATTGCTCTCCCCTTGGTAGTCGTCGCCGTCTTCGTCTTCGTCGGACCCTTGCTCCTTGGAGTGTATTGCGATGGCAGCGTATGAAAGAAAAGGCACAAACTCGACGTAGCCGGTATTGAGGGGATCGATGGTAGACAGGATGGACGACATCTCGGACTTGTCGGGTGTGAGGTTCAGCGAACTATGCCATCTTTAGTATATGCACATTGACAGTGAGTTCGCGCGGCTTACATGAGACATCTGCGCACGTCGCTCTTCTTCAACACACCCTCCTTAGAGCCTTCGTGTTCGGGATGCGACACAGCGAAGAGGCCAAATGCTTCGCGTATCTCAGCCTCTTGCTCTGCCGTTATACCATTCTCTTTCGCGAGCTTTGAAGGGCGTTTGGCAGGCGGCGCCTTCATGGGAGGCCCACGACGTTTCGACGACTGTCGCTTGTTAGTTCCTTTCCCGGGGTATATTTGTCTCGGAAAACTGACCATATCGCGTACCTGGTGAGGTTGAAGCGATCCCTCGTGCTGGCGCGTGCTGTGTCGTTCGTCACTCTACTAGCTTCGATGACGCGAATGCATGGACCAATGCCAAGCGAAACACAGACCCATTTCCGAACAGTCCAATTCTTCACTTTTTCTCAACTCCCTCCTCTCCAGCATGGAGCTATAAAGCCACCGCGACTACCCCGCTGTGCCTTTTCCTCTACACCTCTCTTGTTCAGCTCCTTTGTAGCTGTAGAGGCTTTCTCGACCTACTCATTTCATGACTTTGTTACGTCGACGCGTTGAACGTGAATTGTCGCCGACACCTTCAAACATGCATTACCTATCATTTTGAACATTTTGATCCTTCATCCATCGATACCAACCATACCATACCATATCATACCACACCACATCACGCCCTATCTTGTCTTATACCTGACACAATGGAGTTCAAGATGAGCCACGGAGGTCCAGAAGACGCGTCTGTCTGACCGCCACGCGAGTTCCCACCCCCACGGAACGTGCTAAGCACTTACCCATCGAACGGTCGAAGTCGCCTCTGCGCGCGTCGCGATGCGCCGGTGCCTCCCACGCAAGGAATCTACTCCATAAAATCCACATGTGTTGTCAGACAGTGGTCCGATACGATTCGTACCGACTCGCGAACTTCGCAAGCAGGGATTTATCCCCGACACTGAGAGAGGGCTTCATTAGGCTAGGCCTCTTGACCAAAGATAGAGATACCGGCAGTCTTGGACCCCGATCTTGGAGGAAGAAGCCAACAGATATGGAACTTTCTTCGGACAGTTTCCGATAGGCCGCATGGCCCTTGGCACGTTTTGCTACGAAGCACTCGATAGTGATACATTCACCATCGGGAAAAATGACTAGTCTTCGGTTAAACAATCGTTGACGGTGATTAAATAATCGTTGATGATCTTCGGTTAAACAATCGTTGATCTCTCTGCCATTCGGTTGCATGTGCTGCGGTACAGTGATCCAGCGTCTGACTCCAACCTTGCGTTGTTGAGATCGCGCGTGGCCATTCCACTGCTGTTACTTGCTCTAACAGTGGGTTCCGCTGCGGCGGGATAGCAGATCGAAGTTGGACTCCGACTGATGGGTGCCATCCTGATCTTAGGCTCTGACCCTGACTGTCAACACCATCGTCAAGATCTGCACGCATGGTGACTATGGATGGGCAAAGCATCCGTCACCAATCAATGCGTGGCTACAACATCTTCGTGATGTTGTTTGAGGGGTTTGACCAAAGGCTTCCTGTCGACCTGTCGGCATCTTGCCATTTTGAGCTGTGAGATGTATACATCTCCGCTGCAGAGGAGACACGAGGGACTTTCGCAGTCTAATCTCTTATCCTGCGACGCTTCTTTCGAAGGGTTGTGTGGATTCGAGTGCGACTGGCATGGCATGGCTTCGGCCTTCTTCCATTCCGCTTCTTCAAATTGCTAGAGCCCGCCAACACGATTTCCTACGTTGAGCGAGTGTGGACACTGAAGCAAGATTAAACAACCTCATCCTACCCCCTTCAAGGTGTTTGAGGCCTCTGTTTCTCGAATCGTTGGGTCGATCACTCGGCTCAGGGGTGAGGAATAGAGGAGACAAATTATCGTTTGCGTGACCTTTCTCGTGATCTTCCTTATGACCGCAACCTTCCAATATGTGGTTGCGCAGCTACTGTGCAGCTATGGATGGCTGTCACGATGTTCCATGACCACAGTTTTCAGCCACAGACTGGTGAGCTACCGGGAACCCTTCGAGGCACCGTCGGCCCGCACCAGCCACGATCACGTGACGTATATATATGTCATCCTTCTGAGAGGCTTGACAGCCTCTGAAGGATTCGTCTTAATAGAAGCCTATACCAGTATCTCAGTGCCTGTCCAACTACTCCTCACGATGGCCGATGCAATATGCGGTCTTTGCCGCTCATTCGCGTCGGATGATTCTCTTGTGGAGATGCTGCGCTTCTGGCTCATCTTCATTGGTCGTGACCATGTTAGGCGTTCTGTCTGCCTAGCCCTGCGCAAGGCTAACAAACGTGTCCCTCCCTGCTAGTCATGCAGGGCGAAGTATCTCCACTTTGTCCCGTCTCGTAGCGCGCCCAATGCCGCCCGGTAGCCGCGGACTATCCTCTCTCCTCTTCCACAAACGCAGACAACAACAGCCAAAACAAAATGAGAATGATGCATCGGAAAGAGACATGATTCATCCTATGGCGTCTGAACCCTTGTCGTTGTTATACGTTGCGCAATGACATGATACTCTTCTTTCTCTTTGAGGCGGCGACTGCTCCACTACTATGCCGAGTATGACATGGGATTGGGTTACACTGCCAGTCAGCAACTATGGCTGCAGCATGCCTGTACTCGCATCACTACTTACCGGGAACGAGAGATATTTCCGTGGCGGCTCCGCAGGCACTAATCTACATGAGGCATGTATGCTACCATCGTGCGAGAAAACTCAGGTTCGGCTTGCTACATCAGCATGAGCCCAATCTTGTTCGAAGTATTCTTTCCCAACTCTCTCCTTAACCTAGAGCTTCCACCTCCTCGCTCATCGTCTCGCACTTTGGGTTCTATGTGAACTCATATTGCCATGGCGTTCTTAACAACTACGTCTCTAGTTCTGGCGTTTGGTACATTTGTACTATACGCACTCAGTCGCTTCTTCTCGAGCAAGAATCTTCACGACCTTCCGCTCCCTCCTGGACCTAAAGGTCTCCCCTTACTTGGCAACATCAATGACTTACCGAAGCCTGGAATTCTCGAGTGCCATCATTGGCTCCAGCACAAGGACCGTTATGGCCCTATAAGCTCGATCACGGTACTTGGTCAGACATTCATCATTGTCAACGATGCAGATGTAGCGGTAGAGCTACTGAGCAATCGTGCCGCTACATTTTCAGGCCGACCGCACATGGTGTTTAGCGGAGACATGTACGCCTTCCGTATGCCTGGGTGCAATACCGAGATGTCTAACGCAGATGCAGGATCGGCTGGACAAGAACGTTGGCGATGCACCAACCCAATCAGACCTTCAAGCACCATCGTCGCAACATCGCTAGTGTAGCTAGTTCCAGCACCTCACTCAAGGTCTTTGATCGCATCCAGAATGAAGAGGCTGCACACTTTTTGTTGAACGTACTGGACTCTCCGAATGAACTTTTTGAACACATCAAAAAGGAAGCAGGTGCTGTTATCTTGAGAATCACGTATGGATACACGCCAAACGCCAAGGGAAGAGATCCGCTAGTGGATATGGCGGGCCAAACTATGGCCGAGTTTGCAGATTCGAGTGTACCAGGGAAATGGTCCGTGGATGTCTTGCCGTTTTGTGAGTTTCCCACTTTACTCGAACAAATACCGGGAGGATACTGATACGGAGAAGTGCGATTCCTTCCAGACTGGTGTCCAGGTACTAGCTTCAAGCGCACAGCTCGCCAGATGGCGGAACAATTGACCCGCACAGCCGAAGAGCCATACGCATTCGTCAAGACTCAGATGCAAGACAAGGAAGCAAAGACGTCTTTTCTCTCTCAAGCCATTGAATCACTCGGATCGGACGCCTCCATGGAGTACATCCATAAATGGTCCGCTGCATCCATGTACCTCGGCGGTGCCGATACAACAGTCTCATCGCTAATGACATTCTTCCTCGCCATGGCTGTATTTCCACAAGTCCAGAAAAAGGCTCAAGAGGAGTTGGACCGCGTACTCGGCGGAGAGAGACTCCCAATCACCAGCGACAAAGCAAGCTTACCGTATATCGAGGCCGTGATGAAGGAAACGCATCGATGGCATCCGGTCGCCCCGATGGCAATACCACATTGCTGTACCCAGGAAGATAGCATCAAAGGCTACAGGATACCAAAGGGTGCAATGATCTTGCCTAACAACTGGTACACATCGTACCCATCCGGAGACTGCACATGATCAATGCTAACGGTATGCAGGTGGTTCACGCACGACCCTGCCATCTATCCAGACCCAATGACCTTCCGCCCAGAACGCTACCTCGACGGCTCCACGCAGCCCGACCCACGCACATGGACTTTTGGCTACGGGCGTCGTGTCTGTCCCGGTCGATACGTTGCCGACAATGCCCTCTTCACGACCATTGCACAGTCGCTTGCTGTCTTCAACGTTGAAAAGCCAGTCGTGAATGGGGAGATTGTCGAGCCCAAAGTGGAATTCGAAGCGGGTGTTGTTAGTCATCCGAAGCCGTATCGTGTGAGTATCACACCGAGGAGTGAGAAGTGCAGGGAGTTGATTAGGAGGGCTGAGGAGGTGTATCCGTGGGGGGAGAGTGATGCTGAGGCGTTGAAAGGGATGAGATAGCTGCTTTTGATAGTCCTATGACGATGTTGACACTAACGGGGTCGCTATATCCAACTACACTTACTCATGCGCATGCATATTGATCATAGCTGCTAACATGCCAAGGGAAATGATTGATGCAACTTACCTGCATTGAAAGTAAATCCACCTATCGAGGCGTCGCTCAGTGCCAAACGCCGTGCAAACCAGCGCAAGCCAAGGACAATGCGAATCGGTTGTTAAAGACGGGATTCCGAGAATTTGTTCATGTCCGGAAAGTGGAGGGTGATTCGGGCCTTGATTGATGGAGTCGTCCCGAGGTCCAACTGGCAAACAAACCAATCAGCGGGCAAGAAGCCGCGCATCCATGCATGCGGCTCAGCGCCGGCGAGAAACCGACCGTGCGACTACCCCGGCTTTTACCCATGTACCCCGACTTTTTTTCCCCCGCAAAACGAAGGATCGTCCATTGAGAATACCAGATTCATGACCGGGTCCATGGATTTCAATTGCCGCATGACGTGCTGGCCGAAGTTCCGTTGCCGGCGGCGCCCATAAACGTCTGCGCAGGTAATCTCGATGATGACGCTATCGGACGACCAAGATGGTACCTTCAATCAACCGCTCGCTCTTCCTCGGGGCTCTCGTAGCCTCATTGAAGGCAGAGGCTGCTCACATCCCCTCTTCCTCCAAGCCAATCGCCATATGCAAAGCAGCTCCCAACACGGCTGGCATTCCTCTGGACTCTTTTGTCTCATTCTCTTTCGAGTTTTCATCATGGCCCGATTTCGCTGGTATGCTTGCTTCCATGTCAGGATCCATTGTGGAAACCCTACTGACTTGCAATGCCTACAGGCAATTTGTCGCACCCGAACGCGTTCACATACAATCTCATGAGCAACCTGGGCAAACTCCAAGGTTCATTGCCAATCGCTCGAGTGGGCGGCAATACACAGTACTACTACACCTTGATTGCGCCTTGGGACATACATAGCTGACTCATGGTCAAGGGATATCGCCATCTTCGATGAATCGCAAAAGACTGGCCTCATCGGCATCATCCGGCCAAACGTCTCAGCCGACTACCCGACCATCATCACCATTGGCCCGTCCTATTTCGAGTCTTATAAGACAATGCCCAAGGGCACCAAGTTTGTCCACGGCTTCAATATGGGTGCCAACTCTAGCGCTGCAAGAGCCGCGACTTGGGCATCTGTATCGTATGCCTGCAAAGCGATAGGAAGCGACCTTTTATTTTGGGAATACGGCAACGAGCCTGATCTCTTCCATGCTTCTGGCTATCGACCTGACAACTGGACCGAAGCCGACTACGTATCTGAATGGCTAAACGGCACCACTGCCATCGAAGAGGCGACCAAGGCAGCCTGCCCAGATCTTGCGGGAACTAAGTTTATGGCACCGAGTTTCGCAGGCGTCGCGCGCAATGACTACTTCACTTTAGATCCAGTGGAAGTGTTCAGACAAGGTCTGGACGAGAAGCACAACATTGGCTTAATTTCATCCCACAACTACATGGGTGTTTCCACGAACCCTGGCATTACCTTGCAAGGCACATTGATGAATCACAGTAGCGTGGTAGATAAGGCAAACGCTCAGCTCAATGTTTCAAGAGGTATCAAGGAGCTGGGAGAAGCGCTCGACCCCAACCTCCCATTCATCATGGGCGAGCACAACTCGCTCGCCCGCCAAGGACGACCGGGCCTGAGCAACAGCTTCGGTGCTGCCCTGTGGGGTGTGGACTGGAACGTCTATCTTGCATCGCAAAACCTTTCTCGCTCTCACATGCACCAAGGCACCAACTACCGGTACCAATCCTGGCAACCGATCGAAACCAACATCACAACCCGTGGCACCAAACCCCCTTACTACGGCAACCTTGCCGTTGCAGCCTTCATGCACAAGCCCTCGCCCTCGTCTCGCCTGCACATCTCAAGCCTCGCCTCCTCGTCCATATACTCGACCCAATACGCTGCTCACGTTGACGACACGCTTGCCCGCCTGCTTCTCGTCGATTTACACACGTACAACACCACCGCAGACAACAACTACACCGACGCTTTCCCCCGGCCCTCCGAGACGTATACATTCCAGCTACCGCAGGAGTGCAAAGGCGAAGCCCACGTGCAGAGGCTGTTGGCGAATGGAAGTGATGCCATTTCTGGTATCACGTGGGATGGGTACAGCTATAATTATGAGCTTGATGAGGGGAAGCCTGTTCGCTTGGGTAATGTGACGTGTGGGGAGAGTGTAAAGGTTGATGGGAAGGGTTTGGTGAGCGTAGAGGTGCCTTGGAGTAGTGCGGCGATTGTTAGTGTGGACTGCTGAGAATTTCTTGGCTACGAGGTTCGATAGGGAGGTGAAGACTACTAGCGCATGTGTGCTGGTTGTTTTTTCTTCTAATAATGTAGCTTTCCATGAAAGGTTGAACAATCTTGAGGACTACATCTACACGTGGTGTTAGCTTTCGCGGTTGAAGTGTGCAAGGATTTTACAACTACACTAGGAAGCGCCAGTTTGCGTGAGAAATCTCTCCATGTTAACTCTCATCAGCGCCGAATACTGTTCTTGGCGTCACCGGTGAATATTACCATTGGAAATCCTCTACCCATCGCATATACCCGGATAAACCTCTGGTATAGGAAGGTGGAAGTTGTGACGACCCGAGTGTGTTGACATGGAACCTTAACATTGCCAAACAAGCATGGTGCAACCCTGGCTCCGAACTGGAAACTCTCGTTAGATAACTGATTGGCTCGGAAGTTGAAGTTGACGTTGAGGTGGCCGAGATCCAAATGCGACGGTCGCCTGTCGGTGGTTGGTGTGACCATGTCGGCGTTCGGTTCGGTGGGCCCAGCGATCGCGTCGCACACCAGGCACCTACTTGCCAGACAACGCCACCCTTCTTTCCAAGGTTGCATCTGCCTCCACAGCCGCCCACCGGCGCGCGCAATTGATCCAACTGTAGACCTCGGCTGCTACATGAGATGCGAAACTGTTGCAGCAGCGATATTGAAGCAATATACACAACCCATCTGAGCACCTATCCGTGGTATAGCGCAGCCTTCAGCCGTACTGGCGTCTTGTTCTTCGGACGGTAAACGGCGGCGAAGCCTATTCATTGTCCCTCTTCCATTCTTTTATTACCCTACCCTACAATCTAGCTCGAACCTCAACCGGAAGAATGCAGCCTGATCTATCTGCACGAAAAGAAAAACGAACAAGATGTGCGGATACATAAAGAGCCACCTGAAGCGCATAGCATTGCAAAATGACATGCAACTTTCAAAGTCGCTGCATGCGAAACGGACGAATAATCCGACCATCTACTCTAGTATTCGAAGCAGCATATCCATCTCCAATTAGTCAAACTGATATGTGCACCACTGTCGCCTGGCCTTTTCTCAGTCCTCACAGGAAAACTCGGGGTTCACATGTTCCAACCATTCCATATCCCACTCCCCATCCTCCTCCCGACGTTCAGACCACCACCACTGACATGGCTTTGAGCAGCGGCAGATCGGCGGACTGACGTTCGGATTAGCGCAAGCAGATTGTATACGGCATTGAAACTACTTACAGCTCTTCATCGGACATGGCCAGGATCCTGGCGACGTCAGCGGTCATGTCGCGCCTTTCTCGAGGTTTGCCTGGGGGCAACTGGTCGCGCAAAAGAGGATCCCATTTCTCGTGATTCGACGTCTTCACATCTCCGGATATCGTGACCTTTCGGAAGCCTCGAAGTAACTCATAACCCAGCGTCAAAATGATGTCGACAACTTCCTTCTGACAAAACGACCGAGGCGCTTCGTTTTCAGAATACCAGGGGTCCCACGGCGTGATCTCGGGATCTCCGTAATAGCGATAAGGCATCATTATCTGGAATTGGAGGTTCAGATGCCGTAAAGTGTGTATATCACTCAGCAACTTCACACCGCTGACGATTCCCCTCTGCCTCCCTTTCTCGATCCGCCTGCTTACCCCAAAAGTACTGCCCACACAAATATCGTACCCCAAAAATTTGAGATACTCGTAATTGCTGAAACTCAAGAATACGCGTCTCAATACCCAACGATCTCGAGGCGCGAATACATGCCCTAGAACTTCTTGTCGTGTACAGTACTTTCGCAGATACTGTACGACGCTTTTAATAATGGCCAAACAGTTGAATCGCTTGATCGTAATGCCCCACAAGACCGCCGCAAATTCCATGCGAATTTGACGACTGACACGGAGTAAACTCATCGCAGATGCTTCTTCTGCCCGAGTCGGGCCCAGGCCGACATGTGTATCTTCTGGCAAGAGACCAGACGACTCTTCATATGGCTCTTGATCTTTCGCGAAGGACATTGGGTAGACGCCGACGGATATTCCGTTGAACCAAGTCTTATCGCAAAACTCATTTTTCAGGTCGGTCAGAGATTCGGCATTGTTGCAATCGGGATACTCCTGAAGTCGACCCAGACTGGTCCAACCGCCAGGCCAGATTTGCTTGCCCGCCACATACTCGTACACCATCCATCGTAGATCCGCAGGGAGGTCGAGGAATCGAAAAGTGTAACGAGGGCTCGAGACACACGTCCCTCGAAGGAACAGAGTACGCGCTAAACCTGCTTATAAGGCGCGCCTCGCTCTACAGAGCGAGG